>NC_081818.1:7142500-7362500 GCF_030704535.1 Vitis vinifera | reverse complement strand
TCAAAGTTCCATTGTTGTTGCTTAGCCATCATAATTCACTGACCATGCAGGTTTGCAAAGTTCTCTTTCCTTTCACAAGTTACTCCTGCTTTCATTTCTTTTTTTTCATAATGGTTACATCTATATCAACCTTATAATGTCCTCTTCATTATGTTCTATAGATAATCCCAAATACTTATTGAAACCCACGAACTTTTTGCTCCCCTACACTTAAGGAGCCTTCCTTCTACACTTAGCTAGCCTCAATTGACTAAATATGTTTGTAGCCTCCAAGATGCAAGACTGCCATTGGGTCCGCTAGTAAGGGAACATAATCATTTGCAAACCATAGTCCAAACTTATAAAAGAAAGGGAAAATTCATATATTCTTATGAAGTAAGAGAAACAATACAAATATGTAGATCAAAAACACGCATTAACAAGAATCGTCTAGCTCATAAGAGTTGGATTTGTATTTCAACAAAGAAAGTCCATTTTAGAGAAAAAGGACAAAAAAACACTAAACAAAAAAATGATATATTATACAGACAAAAATCATATCTTCTATCCTTTTGTAACATTCCACCTTAAGTTGGAGTATAAATATCCTCGATGCCTAATTTGGAACAAAGATGAAAAAAAGAGCTTCTATGCACCATTTTAGTAAAGAGATCTCCAATTTGATCTTGTAATTTTATATATGGAGTAATAATCTCTATGTTCATAACTACCTCTCTCATGAAGGGACAACCAACTTCAATGATCTTAGTCTTCTCATGGAAAAATTGGATTCCTAGCTATATAAGTAGCAGCTTGGTTGTCACAATACATTACTAAAGGACTTTTGATTGTAATCCCAAGCTCTTTCAACACGTTTCTCATCCACATGAGCTCACAAGCAGTTTGGGCCATTGCACAATATTCACTTGACCTTGTTACAACATTTTGCTTCTTATTCCTCCAAGCAACTAGGTTTCCATAAATAAAAGCGCAATTCCTGCTTGTTAATTTCCTAACGACTTAGAACCTACCCAATCAACTTCCAAGTAGCTCACTATCTCCAAATTTTTATCTTTGTTGTATAGGACACCCACACCAATTGTCTGTTTGAAATATGTGAGGATTTTACAGGCTGCTTCTTAGTGAATTTGTATAAGACTTTGCATATATTGACTAACTGCACTAATTGCAGAAGTAATGTTTGGTGTTGTCACTGTTAAATAGATCAACTTGCCTACAAGACTTCTATATCTGTTTTTGTCTTCAAATTCAAAACTTTTCTCATCATCAAGTTGTAAGTTAGGATCACTTTGTTGATCACCTTGCTATCATGTCCCCTTCTTTGCATAAAATTGAAGTGGTTTTGGTGGCAGAACTACAGGATCAGGCCCATCAGGGACAATAATAGGGAAAGAAATTAATTCTAGACCAAGAGTTGATTTCGATGCAAAAAGCAAGAAGTGTACTAAAAAAAATTACATCTTCACTAAAATAAAATTTTCCTGAAATGAGGCCATAACATTTATAAGCTTTCTTTTTTTTTCTTTTTCTATTTTTTTGATAGGCAAAGACACAGGAAAGAGTATATTTAAAGAAACAGGGCGCTCAAAGGCCAACCCAAAGCATACAAGAAATATACAATAGGCGCCTTTTAGGCTAAAAACAAAAGGGAGAGGGATACAAAAAAAATTACCCACCCTCATCTTCTTGGTAAGGGCAAGTGTTGGGATGTGAGGTAGAGATGCATGGTCTCAAGTTCAATTCTTGGCATTAGGTATCCTTGGATTACCCAAAGTTGGTTGTGATGCATGTGGTAAGGCTTCCTGGGGTTTGGAAACCATGGGTCTGAAGGGCCTTGCCATGGTGGGGTTTCTGGGTTATTGGGGAAAAAAAAGAAAATTATGAGTTCAAATCCTAATAGTTTGAGCTTTACGAAAGTTGATAGCTTAACGTGATATTGACTATGGTTAATGGAGATCTCGAGTTTGAGTCACCCTTCATTTATTTATCTATCTATTTATTTGTTGTCACAAATTTGTAATTTGCTTGTCTCTCCACAAGCATGTATGGGGCCACTCATGAGAGAGAATGTTAGAGCAGGATATAAATTATGGGTCCAAATCCTAATAACTTAAGCTCTTAATGTAAATCCTAACAACTAAGGCTTTTAGGAAAATTGGTAGCATAATAAAGTTTAATTGATAACTCAAACTATTTCAAAGATTTTTACCATCTATATTTTCTATTGTATCATATTATTACTCTAAGAGGTTATGGGTTTTTCCCCCTTTTAAAAGAATCATAAGTACTTCTAATTTGCTACCTTTTATGCAATTACTTATGTATGCTTCCAAAATCACTTATTGTAAATTTCTTATAGCATTTCTCAATATGCTTCTTTGATGCATCTGGATCTGGTCACTTGTTGCTTCCAGATTTTTGGCAAGCCCAGTATTGGCTTCCACTTCCTGGTTGCCATTTCCAACCTGTGCTATTTCTAGTAACTAAAATTCAAATGTCACCGAAATGAATCTTGAACGTTATGGATTTTCCGCTATATAATTTATTGTTTATGTTTGTGTTATCTGATCTTTAGGAACCAATGTTTCCTCTTTTACCCTTGAAGATTGTCCAGGCTTATGTATTGAGTTTGTTAAGATCAACATTTTCTGAAATGTGAATTACATGTTTTTTTTTTTTTTTTTTGTTGCATTTTAAAGTAAAGGATGCCCAATGTGTTTAATTTTCAATGTAAAACACTCTTCCTGCAGGTTTGAGAAGCAAGATGGGGTTGTCTTGATGGCTACTACTAGAAATCTTAAGCAAATTGACCAGGCATTACAGCGGCCTGGTCGAATGGATAGAATATTTTATCTTCAACAGCCAACTCAAACAGAAAGGGAGAAGATATTGCGTATTGCTGCAAAAGAAACTATGGATGATGAGCTCATTGACTACGTAGACTGGGGAAAGGTCAGTAGAGCCAACTAGTTCTTAGGTTATTTGCATATGCATTTAAGTTGTGTTATTTGACATCAATGACATTGGTTGCTGGCAAGAATGTACAGAATGGTGTGAAAGTTGTCTGTTTTGCCTGTTTAATTGCAGTCACTTTTAACATTTATTAATAATATAAGTTACGTCCTCTCTGATTTTTTTTGCTTCCCCTTGAGTTTTGTGGAGGTAATTTTTCTTGGAAAGAGTAAATGAGTTATTTAGATGTTCACTGTTATTACCTATATACCGCACAAATTGATTTTATGGGCTCAATTTCATGGCCTTTTTCTGTATTTGTTCATAATACTCTATATGACCACTCCATTAGTGTGATGTCGTCCCTCATCTTGAAGTATACAATTTGCCTAGGAAAGGACTAACAAGTTGTTTGCTGTTTAGCTGTCATTAATTATATGTTTTTCAGCAGATTTGTATCTTGAACTATGATACCTTAAGTTGGTTTACATCATGTACCCTTTGTTTGATCATGATATTAGTTTATTTCTTGTTGTGAATATCCACTTGCAGCATACCTGGTCTTAATCAATTGGCATAATTTTCTTCTACATGTACAGTCCCACATTTGCAGATTATTATGTAGTTTAGACCTTTTTCTTTCCATGATGAATTAATCAGTGTTCCTCTAGAGAGCAGCTTATAGAATAATTTGCAGAAAAATCTGAAATGATTTTCTCTTGATGCATGAAAAATCTCTGCCTTAAGGTTGCTGAGAAGACAGCTCTTCTACGCCCTGTAGAGCTAAAACTTGTTCCTGTGGCCTTGGAAGGTAGTGCCTTTAGGAGCAAATTTCTTGATGTCGATGAACTTATGAGCTACTGTAGCTGGTTTGCGGTAAGAAATAGCTGATGTTATGGTGTTATTCTGAATTTTCAGGTTTATCATTTGGTTGAATATGGTGCATTGTTGTTTTCCTAGATTTAGTTGTCTTTTCCTCTCTTATATTTGAGATAAACCAGGTCCGTGAAATGGAGTTTGGTTTATAATGTGGGGCCTATTCAGTAGAATCCCATTATACCACCTTTGGTTCATTAGCCTTGCCTGATCCTCTGTGATCAAATTGTATTATATTACTCTTATGAAATATCCTATTATATTGCAATGGGACTTTCTCTTCAGTAGTTCAGAAGTTTTTTAATATATGATCACCTGATTTCTTAGTTCTCACTGTGACAGTTACTGTTTAGTTTCATGTATCTTGAGGTTCAGATTAGAGCTTTGGACCTGGGCATCCTGAAATGAGCCTGACTAAAACGTTTGAATTATTTTAAATCTTAATATGTTAATGAAAAATTTCAGAGAGAAGATAAAATTCCTTAATATGATATATATAGATAGATAGAAAATTTCAGAGAAAAGATAAAATTCCTTAATATGATATATATAGAGAGATATATAGAAAATTTCAGAGAGAAGATAGAATTCCTTGATATGATAGATAGATAGGAAAAATCATATGTTGGATTCCTGGACTGAGGTAATGTGGTACATTTTAGAAAGGAAAGAGTATTGATTTAGATGAAGTAATGTCACCAAGGACATATTGGTGACTTTCTTGTCTCTTCAATCTTACTCAGGAAATATATAATGTCAATTTATCAAACTAGAGTGTGTGTTAGTTGATGATACAGTGTTAGTTGACTTAACTTAGGTGTAAACTTATAAAAACTAGAATAAAGTTTCATTCTAAGTTAGGACTATGCAAAAGGACTTTAGACTATTATAGGTTGAGTAAACACAAGGATTTCGGCATGATAGATTTGGAGGATTCCTAATCATCAGACAGTACTAAGACGAGACTGGGATGTGAATGAGTTCTATTGGGTAATCAGTGCCAACGTTTGTGTTGGTGCTGTCTATCATAACGTGATTTTACACATAGTGCTCCATCGATGCTGGGGCTAGGTGCCATAGTTTTCTTAGGAGGTTTTTCCATGTAAAATGGGATTGTTTATTTTATTTATATTTATTTATTATTATTATTATTATTTTGTTAATTTTTTTGGTGGATGTGAATCTAATAGATTGATTAATTGATGATTAAGTATATCCTTGATATTTTTGTCAAGATTGATTTATCTGCTCCAAATTATTTTCATGCAATTAATTTATGCATTTATTGATTTTTTGGTACTTGATAAAGGAAAACTTGTTAATTTCCAGTGGTGGTAAAATAATGGTTGTTTTAGTTATTCATCTCCTTTAGTTTTTTTTCTTTTGCAATTTTTAAATTACCAAAAGGCATTTCAGATTTAGAGAATGTCTAGTAAATTAACTTAATGATTGCATAGGACTTAATGATTTAATTAAGTCATTAGATATATTATGTTTGGTATATAACTTACTATTACAAAAAGTTAAGAAATAAGTTCAAGTAATAAGTCAAAATAATTAACTCTTTCGAAATCCTAAACATCTTTTGCATTCTTCCCTTATTTGTCTCTTATAATCTCATTACTTAATATTAATGAGGGTAAATATGTTAGTTTAATAGTTTAGAGAAGGTTTTAAGTTGGTGTTAGAAAACAACCTTAACACTTAAAGTATGAAGTTGGGTTTAAGTTTCAAGTCAACAACTAAGAAGGTATTTTGTAATCAACTTAATGACTTAATATGACTTAAGAACTTAATTTAAGTCATTAAATAGATTAATAATGTTTTGTAAAATAACTTAATGTCACACCTTGAAGGTAAAAATAACTTTAAGTATTAAGTTAAAATGATTAACTTGTCTCAAATCTCTTTTGCCCTATTTACCTTTGTCTGAGTCTCTTTTACATCCATAACTCCACATTCATGACTCATGTTTTATGGTAAACATTTTGTAGTCATTTTATGTGCTATATTACTTTTAATATGGATGTTTAACAAACAAATTTATTGCTTATGATTAATGAAGGTAAATATTAGTTCAAATTAATGAGGATAAATATGTTAATTTGATAATTTAGAAAAAATTTTAAGTTAGCTTTACCAAACCTTAATACTTTAAGTAAAAATCAAATAAAAAGGTTTAAGCTAACAATTTAAGAATAATTTAACTTAAAGTCAACTTAAACTATTACCTAATCAATATCAAGCTTTATCAAACATCCTCTTAGTTATAATTTTAGTTGAAGTCATCTTAAGTCATTAAGGATTAAGTTTTACCGAAAACTGTTTGCTTTTTGAAATTTATTTCTTGCACCTTTTGTCTTCTGAAATGTAAGAGAAGGGCAGCGATGCGCTGGATATGGAGAGAGAGAGAGAAAGAAGCATGGCAGATTGGGACCTATAAAAAACTGAACTAAATTAAAGGGCTGTATTGTCTGATGTGTGAATGATGGAGAGGTTGAGTGACCAATTGGATCTGAAATGTGACATAGCATTTCAATATGGGAGAGTAGCATGCTCCATTTCTTAAATAACGAATCAAAGAAACAGGGGCAGGGGCTATTCTATAGCAGCTACCTGCATAAGCTGCGTTGTCCAGGTGGGGGGTGTTTGGGTTGCAGCCATGGGGGAGGGATGGAAAGGGAAGTGGAAGGGCAGGTGAATGCATTCATTTAATTTAGATATATTGAATTATTTGATTGGTTGTGGTAGTCAATAATTGCATTGCTTGTAGCTAGTGGCTCATATATATATATTTCCATGCCCTGCAGAAGGTTTGGGTTTGAATTAATGCACTTTATAAATGTGATCTATGGATGCCTTTTTCTTTCATTACATTCACTACTTATATAGGCATAACCCAATATTGCTTTGTGTAGACTTTCAGTGGTTTTGTCCCTAAATGGATGAGGAAAACAAAATTGGTGAAGAAAGTAAGCAAAACTCTGGTGAATCATCTTGGACTGACATTGACAAAAGAGGATTTGCAGAATGTGGTTGATTTGATGGAACCGTATGGTCAGATAAGCAATGGAATAGAATTTCTGAATCCTCCACTTGATGTAAGAAACTAATTTTTTCATCAAGGTTAAATATGGAAAATTACATTGCTTCTACTCTCATTAGTTTATCTCTGTAGTTTCTTATCTGATTAGAAGATTTCATTGTGATTGCTTTTCTGAGTTTCTCTTATGTGAAATTTCCTGAATCTTACTACCAGATAGTATTAGACACTAGTCATGTTTCTGCATATGTGCATTGCTAGTCATTTTGTTGAATTCTTCTCCAGTCCCTTTCATTCTACTTTCATATATATTCATGTCCTAATGCTCCAATCAGTTGTGGAGAATATATATGCAAACAATTGCCAATCAATGGGCTTTAGTTGGAGTAGTTGTTATGAGATTTTAAATGCATTTTTCTTCTCTTACAGCTTCTCAGCAATTAGACAAAGAAGAAGTATAGTGCTTTCTTTCTTTCTTTCTTTTGGTTTTAATTTTATTTATTTTTAGCAAATAAGAGGAATTATTAAAAGGCACCTAACAAAAAAGGTTAGTGCATAGGAGGTATAGACTAAGTGCACCAAACAGAAAAATAGAAAGGAACACTTACAGGGAACCCATCCCAATTTGTACTCTTCTGAAGCACAATAAATTCAAGAAAAACTAAGGAATCTTGAGACAATAGAAACAAAAAGTCCAGAAATGACTTTTTTCTTAAGCTTTCCTCCTCCTTGAAGGTCGTGTTGTCGAACTATCTCCAAAAACACCACATCAAGTACAATGGAGCCATCCCCCACACTTTTTGAGGGCTTCTGACCCATGAAACTGCCATGCCAATTAGACAGAAGCTTCTTTACTGATCTTTGGAGGGCCCAGAGAATCCTGAAGGCAAAAAACAAAAACACCATTAGCTGCAGGCCTTTTCACAGTGGATGAGATTTGTTTAGCTGCCTCCTCCATATGGTTGGTTGCACAAGCAGCACCTGTTAAGTGCCAACCCTTGCGCCTAAGATATTGCAGGCACTGACAATCTTGCCTTTCCACCTACCATAAGTATACTGATGAGAACTAGGTTACTTGATTGTCCTATTCAAGTAAGCCATCTTCCATCTACCAGGGATGAACAGAAAGACTGCTTGCTTCCAAGCAAATAGTTGCTGCTGTTCAACTTCTTGATCATGCTCTGCAAGGTTGGATTTTCATTGCAGGTTCTGACCTTAGTCCAATCTTCCATTGAAGACCTCTGTAGTGTCTAGCTAACTTCAGATGTGCTTCATATGACATCCAACATTCTAAGTATGAAGCACATGTAAAAAGCAAGGCATCTGAGACCACCTGCACTTAGTAACCTGAGGAATCCAGAATACCATATCAGGCCCCAGAGAGTAGGTTTTAACTGTGGAGCCATAGAAAACACCTTGGATGCAACCTCAAAGAAACATAGATCATCACAAATTACCACAATATGTCAAAAAAACAGTGAGTGGTCAAAGTGGGCTAAGGAGAAAAAGCCTTCACAGGGGACGAGTTTTGAGACTGTACATATCAGTCCCTTTTTCCCAAAATGAATCAACCAAACTCCTACTATGCCCAAGTTTAACCAGAGAGGTCAACTAAGTAGGAAAACCCTGTTGTCATCATTACAAAGAAGCGATTATGTCCCCTGATGACATCAACAAGATGGACATAAGCAGTAGCAGTGCATTAGATCTGGTACTACCGTCCCAATTTTCAGTGATCTCCTCTAGTTTTGACACCAAATTGGATTTGTTAGTTCTAGGGATTTTTCTTAGAGTTAAAAGATGATGAGAACAAAGAAGAAGAAAGGAAGATTGGGATAACCTGCCTCCAGCTCCTATATTTATGTTACAAGGTAAGCACATGATACAAGTACCCTTATTTTGTGTAAACCCAAAAAAAAAAAAAAAAAAAAGATTGATAGATCACCTATGGCATCTGCCTGCAGCTGTGGATTGTTGCACTCTATGTATGGGCAGTGGAGAATCGATAGATCACCTTTTTTTACTCTGTTCGATGACTATGGAATTATGGCATAAGCCTTTTAGATTGGCCAACTTGGTTTGGGTTCCTCCTAGAAGTGTATGTAACATGTTGATCATTTCTTTTAAAGGGTTGGGGAGCATGAATAGGGTCAAAGTCCTATGGCAAATCGCTTGTCTTACTTTGATTTGGATGGTATGGTGGGAAGGAAATGCAAGGATCTTTGAGGACAAGTGGGGGACAATCAAAATGTTATGGGACCTAGTCTATTTCTATTCGACATTTTGGGCATCTACTACTATAGCTTTCAAGGGCATTCCTCTCAGCCTTATTTAACTCGATTGGATTTCAATATGTAGTTCAAAAGTGTCAAAATAGTAATATTGATATATTTTGTTGTCTTTTGATTCTTTTTCCTTTTCCTTTGTTTTGATTAGGTTTGTATTTAGGGAAGGATTCCTCATCCTTCTCAGTTTTACTATGCTAATGAAATCGTTTTTGTTTCTGATAAAAATAAAATACAAAAGAAATAATAATAATAATAAAGAAGGATGGCTGCCAAATGTTTCTAATGTAGAGAATGAAAAAAAAAAATCCAAGTTGTAGTACTTGGAACTCAGAAAAATAAAAACTGTGCTGAAGGTTGCCAATATTCAATAACTTATTGGCAAACTTTAAGCTTTAGTGATAGAAATATCCAGTCGACCAGGAACCAGTCTTGGATATTTTAATGGGATATGTGTTTTAACTCTTTTGAAGGTCGAGAAGCTTTAAAGCCAAAGTAACCTAAACCTGACAACTATTTACTTGGCAATGAAGAAGATATGGTACAAGTAACCCCACTTCAATCTTATGCACATGTTTGTATACATGCATGTATGCCTGCATGTTTGTATTTTATAATCATCTCTGCAACATGCAAGCTAGAGCTTACTGAAAAATTGATTCAGCAGTTTAATGAATTATCTATGTTTTGGCCACAACTTGCATAAAATCATCTTAGATCATGCAAATTTGTCTTGTTGGGAACTTGCTTGAGTATTATTATTATTACTACTACTACTACTACTACTACTACTACTTTAGTTCTTTATTAGTTTCTAGTGATATTAAAAGAAAAAATGGTAATCAATATGCATAGTGGTGTCTTCTGCGACAATATTCTTTTTGTTTGCATCTGTTGCATTAGTGCTTCTTATTACTTAATGTTTGAAAGGGCTACTACATATCTCTACTGAACTGTTTTGATGTTTTAAAAAAAATAGGAATTATTGATATCAAATTTAAAGTTCGCTAACACGAGGGGAAAAAATTACTTACTTCCCTGTTTCCTGTTCCTAATAACTGGACCTGATTCTTACAATTGGAAGTTTGGCAATGCTTAACATTTTCAGAAGGAGAAAACCCATGAATTCAAATTGCTTTACCGATTTTTTTTTTTTTTCTCCTCTCTGCCGATGTTACCGAGTTTTCATGTTTGATCTTTTTCTTGCAAGAGATTGCCAAGTTCTTCTGTATTGCTGCCACCCCCTCCTCCTTTCTTAACATGCAAAATGTCTATAAGTTATCATCTCTATTCTATGTTATATTGATTATCCCAGCATATAAGTGCTCTTTCCTTTCTTTTATTTTATCTTTTCTGTATGAGCAAACTCACAATTATATAGATAGCATCAATTTCCTTCTGCTGCTGTTAGTTTGAAATTAACAAGAGTTCAATGATTTGCTAGTGGACAAGAGAGACAAAATTACCACATGCTGTCTGGGCTGCTGGTCGTGGTCTTAGTGCCATTCTTCTGCCCAACTTTGATGTTGTTGATAATCTGTGGCTTGAGCCCTTGTCATGGCAGGTTAGTTACTTCCATTTTTTGTGTTGGTTATATTTATGGGAAATGTCATATATGTGCATTATTCTCGCAACTTAAGAATGATGGTGCACACCAAAAGTTTTTTAATCCCACTTTTTAACAGTCTTTCGAGACCTCCAATCATTTTTTATTTTTTCATGAAAACTCATGGCATTAATATAAATAATAATAATAATAACAATAACAATAACAACAACAACAACAATCATTTTACAATAGTAATAACAATAAAAATCCTTTTAAAAATGTTGTATCATTTTTTTCAGAAATGCAATGAATCATTCTTTTCCACAGAATCTGGAACCTCATCATCCCAATCCAAACTGTTTGCTATCTGAACCCGGCCTCAAGAGCAATATATTATGATAATTTCCTATGATAATATAATATGTACTCCATGCATTTGCCACTCTTTTTGTCATTTCTTTGTTATTTTCATTTCCACAGAATCTAGACCTCATCATCCCAACCCAAACTGCTTGCCATCTGAACCAGGCCTCAAGAGCAATATATTATGATTATGTCCTATAATAATATAATATGTGCTACAAATTTTGTCTATACGCATGCATGTACATCACTTTAATCCATAGATACGTCACTTTAATCTTCTAATTGCTACTCTTTTTGTCATTTCTTTGTTATTTTTTTTTTTTTTTTTTTGATAAGTAAGCAGGTGTTATATTAAAAAGGCAAAAAGCCACACAGCATACAGGACGTATACAAAGCAGCCAAACCCAAAAACCACAAAAAGCCCACAATCCTACCTACCCTCAATTGGACGCGAGCCACTCTAGAAAACCTAAGAATGAAGAGGACTCCTCTCCAATATACACCCTAGCCCAACTCCACAGATTACATACAAAAGAATTTTTGAGTTTCTGTATAGATAAGAATCCCCCCTTAAAAGCTAATCTATTCCTTTCCTTCCAAACCGTCCAAAAAATACACAACGGGATGGAAGTCCAAACCTTTTTCCTTTTTTTCCCCACAAAAGAACCCCTCCAACTGAAAAGCATATCTTTAACCGTTTCAGGGAACACCCACTGAATGCCAAACAAGACTAAGACAATCTCCCAAAGGACCCGGACCACTGTACAATGTAGAAGAATGTGATTTACAGTCTCCTCTTCACACCCACACAAAAAACAACGGTTAGGGAACTGCCACCCCCTTCTTTGTAGCCTATCCAAAGTTAAGACCTTTCCCCACGTGGCCTCCCAAGCAAAAAACACAACTTTAGTTGGGACCTTGTCCACCCAAATGCCCTTATTCGGGAATACAATATCATTCGAAGCAACAAGGAGATTGTAAGCCTCCTTAACCCTAAAGATGCCACTTCCCCCACCTTTCCATAAAACCGAATCCTCTTCTGAAGAGATTTTGTAGTCCCTTAGCATGTACAGCAAATTACCAACCAAATCCACCTCCCAATCGTTAAAGTCTCTAGAGAAACTGATATTCCAACTTCCTTAGCCAAAGCTGGGGTCCCAAACTTCGTTCACCGTTGCATTCCTATGAGCTGCCAATTCGAATAAAAGAGGGAAAGTTTGGGACAGCGCTGCATTGCCGCACCAATGGTCAGTCCAGAACCTAACTTTGGTCCCTTTACCCACCTTGAACTCTATGTTATCCCAACACCAATCAGCTTCCTTCAGAATCTCCTTCCAAACTCCCACTCCAAACGTCCCACGAGCCTCATTAGTCCTCCAACCAAGGCCCTCTTGACCAAACTTCTCCATAATCACCTTCTTCCACAGCTTATCTTCTTCAAAGGCAAACCTCCATAACCATTTTCCCAACAAAACCTTGTTCAAACGGGCAATCCTCTTAATGCCAAGGCCCCCCTTCTCCTTTTGAGCACATACCGCCTCCTAGTTAATTAAATGAACTTTCCTTTCCAAGCTTCCCCCTCCCCAAAGAAAGTCTCTTTGGAGCTTTTCAAGTCTTCTTGCCACCATCTTGGGCATTCGAAAAAGGGACAGTTGGTAGATCGGCATGCTGGCCAGCGTGCTCTTAATGAGGGTAACCCTCCCGCCTTTGGAGATGTATTGCCTCTTCCACAAGGCTAATCTCCTCCTCATCTTCTCCTCCACCCCATCCCACATCGAGGAAGCCTTGTGAGGAACCCCTAACGGCAACCCCAAGTACACATTGGGCAAAGATCCCACCCTACAACCTAGCTCCACAGCCATCTCCTCAATCTCTTCCACTTCGCCAACTGGAATTAACTCACTTTTGGCTAGATTTATCCTTAACCCAGACGCAGCCTCGAACCAAGCCAGAATCCAGCTTAGAAAAGTCATGTTTTCTTTCCTTGCTTCACAAAAAATAATTGTGTCATCCGCAAAAAGCAAATGAGAGATATTTAGCTCCATCCTGCCCCTCCCCCAAAATCTGCAGCCTGAAACGAATCCCCCGACAGCAGCCCTTCTTAACAGTGCACTAAGCACTTCCATATCCAAGACAAAGAGATAAGGAGAGAGGGGGTCTCCCTGACGCAACCCCTTGGTGCTTGAAAAGAAACCTGCTGGCACACCATTAACAAGAACAGAGAATTTGGCAGTAGAGATGCACCACCAAATCCACTCCATCCACCTAGACCCAAAGCCCAATTTACGCAGAATCTTCATAAGAAAATCCCAACTTATGCTGTCATAGGCTTTTTCAATGTCCAACTTACAAATCAACCCTTTCTCCTTACGTTTTTGCCAAGCATCAATCACCTCGTTAGCTATAAGCGAAGCATCCAATATTTGTCTCCCCTTCACAAACGCATTTTGGTCCAATGAAACCACCCTTCCTAGGACCTTCTTCAGCCTATTTGCCAACACCTTTGCCAAAAGCTTGTACAAACCTCCTAACAGGCTGATCGGCCGAAAGTCACCCAAATCCTCGACGCCTCCTTTCTTTGGAATAAGAACCAGAAACGTTGTATTCAAGCTCTTAACAAAAGATCTTTGTTCATAAAATTCCTTAAATAGCTCCAGGATCTCCTCCTTCACAAAGTCCCAGCATTCTTGCCAAAAAGCTACTGTAAACCCATCCGGGCCTGGGGCTTTGTCCCCATCCATCTCCAACAAGGCAGAATGTATTTCATCTTCAGAGAAAGGTAGCTCCAGATTTCCAGCTTCTTGACTACTTAAATGACTTAGATGCAGCCCCTCTATGTCAGCTTTCCAGCTTGACTCTTCTGAGAGAAGCTGCTGAAAGACATTAACAATCCCCTCCTTCACCTCCTTCACCTCCTGCTCCTCCGACAGCCATACCCCATTAACAATCCCCTCCTATGTCATTTCTTTGTTATTTTCATCCACTGTTTTCAGGTAGGTTCTTTTGTTTTGTCTATCTGATTAAAACTATGTGCTATGTGGCTGTTATAACCTAATCAGGATGTCAGTCTCAAATGCTGTATAACTCCTTTTGGTTGACTGAGATATTAATTGCCATGTGAATAAATTTAATACATTCTGGCAGTAGAGGCACTGAACTCTATTTTCAGGCTCCTTGCTCTCATTACCTTCTGTAGGACTAGCTCATGCACTTTACAAAATTGCATATAAAATAGTGAAAATTTTCACTCTCATTGGAAATCTCAAGGATGAAGCCCAACAAAGCCATATCTAGTCAAGGAAAATTCTTTCCTTCTCTTATTCTTCTCATTCTTTTTCTTCATGAGAAATATTAATGATTATTGATGCCCTCTTCCATATATGGTTGAAACTTGTTAATATTGAAAAGGAGATAAGTTAGACCAACTAGATACACTTGAGGCCATATATGTGCATATGGGAGATGCTGGGTGTTCTGTCTATTGAACTGTTGGATTAGGTGAAAGTTTAAATGAAAATGGGGTACAACACAGCTGCTGCACTGAGGC
Organism: Vitis vinifera; assembly: GCF_030704535.1. NCBI lineage: Eukaryota > Viridiplantae > Streptophyta > Magnoliopsida > Vitales > Vitaceae > Vitis > Vitis vinifera. Next base: position 7,347,882 of record NC_081818.1, on the reverse strand, counting down.
AAGGCTTGTTACACAGTATGTACCTTGCCCAGTTTTTCGTTCTCACTGATTTACCATGCTACTTGCATCACTACACTGTATTCTCAGACAAGGTGGAAACCCTAGAAAGAATTCCAGACATCAGCTCAGTGGAGGCAGATATTAATAATTAAATTATTCAGGGAATCATACATAGGGCATTGATGAATTCTGTACCCTTGGTTTTGCAGGGAATTGGATGTACAAAGATCACTAAGGCTAAAAATGAAGGTTCCATGCATGGAAATGTGGAAACAAGATCATACATTGAAAAAAGACTTGTATTTTGCTTTGGTTCATATGTTGCATCCCAACTGCTACTTCCCTTTGGGGAAGAAAACATACTTTCTTCTTCAGAACTGAAGCAGGCACAGGAGGTATTGATTATCTGTACTGTCCACATTGGCAATGTTCATTGATCTGTTATTGGTAGCCCATTTTAAAAATAAGAAGTGCCATTTTTAGCTTTGCTTAACTGATTACTCTTTGCAAATTACTACAGATAGCTACGCGGATGGTGATCCAGCATGGATGGGGCCCTGATGACAGTCCTGCAGTTTACTACTATAGCAATGCGGTATGTATATCTCTAACCAAAAGCTACATACTTGACATTGGTATGGTACCCAGTAGATTGATGTGTTCCCATAATTTGGTATGAAATACCCAGGTCAAAGGATTTAATATATGAATCAGGCTAGTTTTTGGTCTGAGGGTTGAGCTGGGGGAGGATGATACTCAAAGATGACACATGCATGGATGTTCTTTTCCCCCTAAGATGGGATTTGAATTTTATTTTCACGTGACTATTAGATTATCTTTCCTGTTAACAGTTCATTTTACTTTTAACTCATCTAAAATTTTCAAGTTTCCTGTAGTAATATCTTCAGTCTGTTTGGTTTTGTCAGTCTGCTGCTAGATTGTTCATGTTGAATATTTTTGTTCACTGACACAGGTTAGTGCTTTGAGTATGGGAAACAACCATGAGTACGAGGTGGCAGCCAAAATTGAAAAGGTTTGTATATGTTGCAGCAGTACATTATGTGCTCCAGTGTTTTTAATATACAGATAACTCTTGAGCTCTAATATAAGGAACCTAACTCCACCAATTTTCTTACAACTAGTTTGATATTGGGAGAGAACCTTCTTCATTAGATGCTTGGTATTATGCAGATGTATTATTTAGCATATGATAGAGCAAAAGAAATGCTTCAGAAAAACCGCCGTGTGCTTGAGAAGGTTGTGGAAGAGCTGCTTGAGTTTGAAATCTTGACAGGGAAGGTAAAGAGAGCTTTTAGCCATGATCTGTTTAAATAAAAATAGCTAGTAATATTTTTTTTTTCAACCTAATATCAATTTCCAACAGGCATTTACTTCTCCTGATGCAATGTACTTTTGGTACTGTATTTTCTTTCTTCTGGTTTCTCCAAGTGCTTTCAAATCTATGCTTAGGCCATATTAACCACGCTCTTGCTTGCATTCTGCTTGTGCCATATGCTCACTTTTCTGTATAGTGTGATTGCCAATTATTTAGTAGTTAGGATGATAAAATGGCAACTTTGCTTGTTTGGGATAAAACATGATGAAATCAATCAAGGCTTGACTTGAGCAGAGGACTATCCACTTTCACTTTGGGAGAAAAGTATCCCCTCTTTTTTCCCTACCTCACCCTCTCACTTCCACTCTCTTTCACCCTATCTCTTGCTTATATCATGGTTTGCGCACATGTTCACTTTTCTGTATGGTGTGATTATAAATTATTTCGTTGTAAAGATGATAAGATGGAAACCCTTGCTTGTATAGGATAGAACAATATGAAGTTGTTGAAAGAGAGAGAGAGAAAACCTTAATTCTCATTCATATAATTAACTTCTTATAATAGAGAAATATATATACAAGGCTAGGTTGAACTAACTACCATATATGTGACCTATATTAAGAAATGAAAGAAAGATTGTACACTATAAATACATTATATTCAACACTCCCCCTCAAGTTGGAGCATATATGTCATATGCACCAAGCTTGTTACAAATGCATTTAATCCTAGGACCTCTGAGAGATTTAGTGAAGATGTCTGCTAGTTGATCATTTGAATTAACAAAACTTGTAGCAACACACCCTGATGCGATCTTCTCTCTAATGAAGTGACAGTCAACGTCAATATGTTTGGTCCTTTCATGAAAGACTGGACTGGATGCAATATGTAATGCGGCCTGATTGTCACAGACTAGCTTTATCTGTTCATTTTTTTCAAATCTCAATTCCTGAAGGAGTTGCCTCAACCATATGAGTTCACATGTTGCCAAAGTCATAGCTCGGTACTTAGCTTCGGCGCTTGATTTGGCCACTACATCTTGTTTCTTACTCTTCCAGGATATTAAGTTACCTCCAATAAAAACACAATACCCTGAGGTGGAACGCCTATCTGAGGGTGAACCAGCCTAGTCTACATCTATGTAACCAACAATTTGGGTATGACCCCTGTCTTCACACAACATACCTTGGCTTGGTGTTCCTTTAATATATTGAAGAATGCGGATCACAGCATCCCAATGGTTGTCACATGGTGACTGTAGAAATTGACTAAACCACACTCACAGGAAAAGAGATGTCTGGCCGAGTGATGGTGAGGTAGTTCAGTTTACCTGCAAGTCGTCAATATCTCCTAGGATCTCTTAGAGGCTTCCCCTGTCCTGGTACAAGTTTGACATTTGGATCCATAGGAGTGTCAACAGGTTTACATTCTAACATACCTGTTTCTTCCAAGATGTCTAAGACATACTTCCTTTGTGACATAACCACACCTGAACTGGATTGAGCTATTTCAAGTCCCAGAAAGTACTTGAGTTTGACCAAGTCTTTGGTTTGAAAGTGGTTGAAAAGGTGTTGCTTTAGTCTTTGGATACCCTCCTGATCACTGCCTGTAATGACAATGTCATCCACATAAACTACCAAATAGATGCACTGGCTCGAAGAGTTATGATGATAGAAAACTGAATGATCTGCTTCACTCCGAAGCATTCCAAACTCTTGAACAACTGAACTAAAACGCCCAAACCATGCCCGAGGAGATTGTTTCAAGCCATATAGAGATTGCCATAATACACTGCATAATTGTGCATCGATTTTCTTCCATTGCACTTTGTCAACATCAGGTATAGCATCCTCAGGTGTAACAAGATGATCCTCATAACCTTGTCCCATAAACCAGACTCCCCCTGAGCAACAAAACCAGGTGGTTGCTCCATATACACTTCCTCGAGAAGTTCACCATGAAGGAAGGCATTCTTAATATCCAACTAATAAAGAGGCCAATGACACATAGCTGCCATGGATAGAAATAAGCGAACAGAAGCAATCTTGGCAATAGGAGAGAAGGTGTCACCATAGTCACAACCATAAATCTAAGTATAACCTTTAGCAACCAAGCGGGCCTTAAGGCGATCAACCTGACCATCAGGACCAACTTTAATAGTGTAGACCCAATGACATCCAACTGTAGATTTACCAGGAGGTAAAGAAACAAGATCCCATGTGCCATTGGAGTGCAGAGCAGCCATTTCATCAACCATTGCCTGTCGCCACCCAGGATGAGAAAGTGCCTCACTAGTGCTCTTAGGAAGAGAAACAAAGGATAAAGTAGGGACAAAGGTAGAATAGGATGAAGATAATCGATGGTAGCTCAAAAAATTATAAATAGGATGAGGATTACGAGTAGATCGATTACCTTTCCGAAGAGCAATAGGCAAATGGTCAGTAGATGATAGGGCTGGGGTAGGAGAAATCGGTGGGACAGAAGGTGAGTCATTAGGTACCTCAGCTAAAGAGAGAGGAAGAGCAACAACACGATGTCGACGATGATAAACCTGAAGAGGACGAGAGAGCGCATCTGAAGGGAGGAATATATAGGGAAGTGACAATACTTCAGAAATGGGAAGAGATTCAAAGGATGAGAAGAATGGAGAGTCCTCAAAGAAGGTGACATCAGCGGAGAGAAAATAACGATGAGTGTCGGGGGAATAACAACGATAGCCCTTCTGAAGTCGAGGGTATCCTAAGAAGGTGCATTTCGTAGCCTTGGCGGAGAGCTTATCCTGTCCAGGTGTGAGAGTATGAACAAAACAAATACAACCAAAGACACAAGGAGAAAGGAAATAAAGAGGTTGGGTAGGAAAAATGAGGGAATGAGGGATTTGGTCATGTAATATAGATGAGGGCATACGATTAATCAAGTAATAGGCTGTAAGAACAACATCCCCCCAAAAACGAAAAGGAACATGACTATGGAGAAGGAGGGTACAAGCTGTCTCAACAAGATGTCGATTTTTACGTTTAGCAACCCCATTTTGTTGAGGAGTATGAGCACAAGATGACTGATGGAGGATCTCATGTTGGGACATAAAAGAAGTAAAGGGTGTAGAAAAATATTCCTGAGCATTGTCATTGCGTAACACTCGAATAGAAACATTGAATTGTGTTTGGATTTCAGCATAAAATTTCTGGAAAATAGAGAATAACTCAGCTCGATTTTTCATTAAAAATAGCCAAGTACATCTTGAATAGTCATCAATGAAAGTGACAAAATACTGAAATCCTGAAGTAGACACGGTCTGACACGGACCCCTAACATCAGTGTGGATAAGTTCAAAAGGAGACTTTGCCTGATTATTCAAACGCTTGGGGAACGAGACATGAGTATGTTTCCCAAGCTGACACGACTCACATGCAAGCGACGACAAAGTGGAAAAACGAGGGACCATCTTTTGGAATTTGGAGAGACTAGGATGACCCAGACGACTGTGAATGAGAAGAGGAGCATCGGTGGAAATGCAAGCTGCAGGAGATGAAGGTGATGTGAGGTGATAGAGGCCTTGAGACTCACGCCCTATGCCAATCGTCTTCCCCGTACTCCGATCCTGCAAGATCACAGATTTATCATAAAAAGTGATAGAACAGTTAAGAGTGCGAGTTATTTTGCTAATGGAAATGAGATTAAAAGGACACTCAAGGGTATAAAGGACAGAATGGAGAGGTAGGGAAGGGAGAGGATGAGCCAAACCAATACCTTTAGCCATAGTTTGGGAACCATTAGCTAAAGTAACAGTAGGTAAGGCAGATGTAGTAGTAATAGAGGAGAAAAGGTGTTTATTACCAAAGATATGATCAAATGCTCCAGAATCTAGAATCCATGGGCCAAGAGAAGGAGACTGAGTAAAGCAGATAGAGACATTACTGGTCTGGGCAACAGAAGCAATAGAAGCTGATGTGGCTGCCTGATATTGGAGATAGGCATCATAATCACTACCAGTAAGGGTGATACTCTGATATGTGGAGCTCGCAGCGGAGTCAGGTTGAGATAGCAGAGGATCAGATGACTGAGCAATGTGGGCAGTGTGAGGAGGCCGTCCATGTAACTGATAGCAACGATCTCGAGTGTGACCAAGCTTATTACAATAGGTGCATTGAGGATGTTGTCCACAACCCCGATTGCTACTACGTCCTCCTTGAGAGTTAGTTTGAGAGGCTAACACAGATGAATCTGAAGGGTCATCAGTCGACAAGGTCTGAGTAGAGGAGAGGCCTAAGAGATGAGCGAACACATCATCTAGTGATGGTATTGATGGACTAGCAAGAATCTGATTTCGGACAGACTCAAGATCTGGACGGAGGCCAATGAGGGTTAACAGCATAAAGAACTTGTCAATCTGTATTTGTTGAGCTTCGGCACCATTAGTGAAGGGCATCAAAGTTAAGAACTCCTCCTTAAGAGACGCAATCCGGCCAATATAAGTAGACAAATCCATGTCCTGCTGTCTCACATGAACAATATCAGAAACCACCTTATAAAATCGTTGAATATCATTCGTGTATAATCCTTTTAGCCGGAGTCCAAAATTTAAAGCAGGTTTTGTAGGCACGAAGATGATGTAAAATTTTGGGATCAACAGATTGGCATAATACGCTGCATAATTGTGCATTGATTTTCTTCCATTGCACTTTGTCAACATCAGGTATAGCATTCTTAGGTGTAACAAGATGATCCTCATAACCTTATCCCATAAACCAGAGTTCCACGGACGCTGACTAGGAGAGATAATTCTCACTACCAATCAATTTTTCCGATGTGATAGTAGGAGATCCAGAGATGACGGATGTAAAAATAGGATTTTTAGTCACCATATCCACTTCACCTGAGATTGAATCACGTTTGGATCGAAGAGAGCCCTAAAGGGAGGTCGGATCACAGCTGTGGAAGAAGAACTTGGTATGTCGGGACCCAAACAAAGGAGAAAAGTGACTGGAGATGAAGAAGAGGCCTTCCTAAGGCACACACAGGTCTCGGCCAAGGAAGGGAGCTGCCGTTGGAGGCCGGAGGAGGCTGAAAGAAGACCCATGGAGATTGAAATGCCAACAAAAAAATAAAATGGAGAAGCAGGGTTCAGAGAGGACTGACAGAGGCTTAGAAGTGCAAGACGGCGCCGGATGAGCCTACTAGTAGAAGCTCGGCACTAGAAAGTGGGCCACGCGCCCTCATGCGCCGACGCGTGGGATTCAGGCCTCCGGAGAAAAAAGGCACGTGGAAGGCGCGTGGATTGGTTTTTGGCTCCGGTGCTTTGAGAAAAGTTGCATATCTCCTCTTTGCGCTCCTGATGATGTGGTCGGTGTCGGAAAATATCGTTGGGAAAAAAAAGAGCCCGGGAAAGTCTCTGGAAAATATTGCCGGAAAAATGTTGACGGTGATGAGGGTTTTCTGTCCACGATATGGTTGACCGGAAAGTTTTGGGAGATGGAAAAGGTGACCGGAATGAAACACGGTCACTGGATGGATTCCCGGAATTAATTACACGGGTAAACCAGAAAGAATAAAGTTTTCTCCCTTGACTCTGATACCATGTTGAAAGAGAGAGAGAGAAAACCTTAATTCTCATTCATATAATTAACTTCTTACAATAGAGAAATATATATATAAGGCTAGGTTGAACTAACTACCATATATGTGACCTATATTAAGAAAGGAAAGAAAGATTGTACACTATAAATACATTATATTCAACAGAAATAAATCAAACTGTCCACACTCACTTCAGGGGAAAAGTATCTTCTATCTCTTGTCCTCTGTATATGTATGCATGTGTATCGTCTAACACCCATACACGCTCTCTAGGAGCCTTGCCTCAACACACTCTTTAATTTGTGATTAATGTCGTAATCACTACCCCGGTAATTTTGTTGTCTTTGAAATGAATTGACGACGATCAATTGTGAATGTTTTGGAGCTGATGTGAAGAGTAGAATCACATGGGTTTGTAATCAATGTTGTAATTGCTACCCTGTTATTTTGTTGTTTTAGAAATGTATTGAAAGTGGTGAATTGTGAATGTTTTCCTGGACTTATAAGATAAAGAAATTCCTTATTTTGTAAGCTTGTGGTTCCCATTTTATATTTCCAGTGTGCATGGGGTGCATCCCTTTTTTTGCTAGGCATTGTTTATAGATTTCTAATTGCATATCAAAGAAAAAAAACAAAGAAAAGATTGTGATCAAATATTGGTCAATTGTTGATAGTCTTCTTCAGATTTAACTAATTCATGTGCATAACATAATTAAGTCTTCACCTTTTTCATTTTTGTTGTGCTTGTTTTTGTCATGGTAGAAATAGGTTTCACATTATGAAGTTCTCATCAGTGTTTTCTTCTATGCAGAAAATTGTTTGCTTAATGTTTGATAGGTAGTCATTGATTACACTATCATCTAATTTACTATTGCATGCCATGTTATATATGGTAGTGAATGCTTGGACACGCGGGCAACTAAATGGGACATTGTTTAGCATGCCTTCCCTCACCATTTAGATATGGGTGGAATGGTTCCTATGCTTGTGTTTGGATCATGCATTTTATTATTATTATCTATTGCATGGGCTCGAGTGTGGTGTCAAGTATGGGTATATGACTAATTGTCTGATCCTTCACATCTACAAATTTTAGGATATGAGACTTAGCTAAAAAGGATCTCATAATGGTTATGGACATTGAATACAACAAAATAAAAGAAAAGAAGGAAGAAAAAGAAAAATCAATTAGAAATCAAGCAAAGTTATCTTTCATAAGAACTTGAAAATGGATAACGATTTCTGAATAATACGTGTATATTCATGGATATATTTACAACCTATTTATAATGTTTTAGAAAGGAAAAGAGAAAAGGCAATCAATCTATTCTAAGCCCAGAATTACTCTTCTAAATCAGTCCTAATTGCAGGAAATAAATCAAAAGTGAATCAACTGTACAAAAAAAGAAACAAATTCCAATTAAATCCCAACCTAGTTAGATTAGAATGGTTGAGATGCAGATGCACACAATGTCATGTTGTGTCAACATAGATGCATTGAGTGAAGTTGGTAGAGTCCAGGTAAAATACACTATTGTCATCATTGCTTGTGGATTTATATATGCATTGCCATTATAACATTTATTTATGTAGATGATTATCTACATCATTCATTGCGGTGTTCTAGCACTTTTTGTTGTTGGTTGTTCTGGTAAACCTTGTTTGCATGTGTAATCTCCAGTTCATGAATCTTGTAGTTATCTTGCATTTGGTAGTAAAACTTTGTGCCTGGGTTTTAATTGGTATAATACCTTTTTGACTTGGTTATTGTGTTTCCAGGAATTAGAAGACTTTCAAATAGCATAATGTTATTATTATATTTAACTTTTCATCACATTAGCAGGATTTAGAAAGAATTGTTGAAGAGAATGGTGGGATTCGGGAGACAGAGCCATTTTTCCTTTCAAAAGTCCATGAGAAAGAGGTACAGTTACAAACAATTTGAAAGTTGGACCACGTATAGACATTATTTCAATATTTGAGAGGATGGAATGAAATTTTTTTCAATTGAACCTTTACCATTTAGAGTGCATTTGGTACACATGAATAGAAATAGGAGTACAAAATGAAATGGAGGTGAATAACTGTACCATGAGGAAGAGAGGAATCAAAATAGAAATAGTGGCTTTTGGTTTCCATGATAATGAGTTTTTATTCCTATTTCCATTTCTCATAAGGAATCCAAACACTAATGAATAAGAAATTGAATGAATTTGAATCTAAACACAATAATGAATGGGAAATTGAATGCATTTCCTATTTTCATTCTCTATTCCCACAAAGCAAATGCTTCCTAAAGTTTTGATACTTTGTGATTACAATGTTGTTGGTCGATGATTTTCACTTTCAGAGTTTTTCGCATATCTTGTATAACTTCCCCTAACCTTCCCAAATTTGTACTTTCTATAACAATAGTCCTTCATGTGACAGAAACAATTACTTGAATTGGATCTCCCATATTCTGCCCCTGTGCCTAAAACCAATAAACCCATTATACTGTCTTGATAGACATAAACTTAGTCTTGGGGCCATGTCTAGGAAATTTTTCCATTTAAAAGGTTGCATGCCCCTGTCAAAGAAGCTGTGCAGTTGGGGACGCAATGTGTTTTGGCTTTTGATATCCCTAGAAAAATCATAAAGTTTATCGCTAAATTTTGACATTATTTTTAGTTTGTAGCAAGCATAATCTTATTTAATATTAATACTGTATTCTTATGGACTGAACATCTCCCTACCCCCCTCTGTCTCTCTTTCACAGCCTGAATCTAGCAGCTTTCTTGATAGCGGCAATGGATCGGGAACTGCTCTTTTAGGAGCAGCAACATAGTATGGAAGGAATACACCGGTCTGGGGCTAATGCCTTGTATTTTTTTTTTTTTTTAATTAAATAATATTCTTTTGTGCAGTGGAGATGATTAGCAATACAGAGATTAGCTTGGGATTGGGAAGAGGCTCCCCTTTTTCCTTCTCAAACCCATCAGTTGTCACTGTTTTGTGGGGTACTTTCTTTTTGTTTTATCCGCTTTCTAGTTATGCTCTTTATACCTGGCTGTAAATCTTCTATTTATAATATTTATCCTTGTTGTAGTTTGAATGTTCTATTCAATCTCTAGTACCTGAAGGCTTAAAAAAATTTTACCAAAAAATTCACTGGCTGTGTATCACTGACTGTGTATGCAAGCCACTATGTTGAAATTTAGAGGTGTCCAATGGGCCGTGCCGGCCACCGGGCCATAACGGGCCAATGCGTCAGGTCAGCACAACCCACTTTAAAATTGTGCCGGGCCGGGCCGGCCCATGCATGCTAAATAGGTGGCCCGGCATGACCCATAAGCCTGTGGAGTAATTATGTCATGCTGGCGGCTCGTGGCTCATGGGTCACTCACTTTGTTAAAAATTTTAATTTAATTTTTTTAAGTCATTTTGTCTTATGTTTTTTTCATTATTAAATAAAATTTCTTTTTGTTACTTTAAACACCTCTAATAATTATACTTTTTATTTTTTATATTTATATTTATATTTATCGAGTTTGTAATTGTAAAATTTATAGAAATGTTAGTTTTTTGTTTTTAAAAATAGTAAAAAAAATATACATTTGAATTTGTTTATTTTTTTAATCAAAATAACAATAAATTTAAAATAATAGAATATAAAAGGAAATGAAATATAAAAAATAATAATTTGACATGAAAAAAGTAAAAATAGCTATTGATTTACTTTTTTACCCCTCAAACTTGTTATAGTTGTTGAGAGGGGTATTATAGATATTTGACATGCAATAAAAAGGAAAAAGTAAAAAGTAAAAAGTGAAATTTAAAAAGGCTAGGTGGGTCGCACAGTAGGCCAATATGCTGTTTCCTTTGGCCCAACACAACCCGCTCCTTTGGGTCGTGTCGGCTCGACCTAGTCTTTTGGCGTGTCAGGCCATGAGCCAAAGTGGGCGGCTTGGCCCATTGGACACCTCTATGTTGAATGGGGATAAAGCAGAGGTGTTGCTCTTGTAGTTTGTCATTAGATTCGGAAAATTAACATTTGCGGAAGGATGTGAGCCTCTTATTTGCTTTTGTTGTGATTAAATTGCCATTTTCAAATTCAACCTTTTTTCTCATTTTCTTTGTAACAATTAATGAAATAAGTATCCTAATATGAGAAAATTAGTTAGGAAAGAACTATTCTTAAAAATAAGATTTTTAAAATGAAAATTAGTTTCGACATACTAAAAGAAATAAGGCAATTAAGAAAGATGACTTTTATTGCAAAAATATATAGAATCTTATCATGGGAATCATAGGAGCTTAGATGGCGAAAGCTACGTAGGCCACTATAATAGATTCTAATTAGGGAGTGAATATTACAATTGGTTTCTATTTCTTGAGTTCAAATCAATAAACTAAGTGAAAGAGTATCATTTAGGTCTAATCCATTGATGGAGAAGTCAAATCAATATTCCACTGTCTATTTAGCATCATTACCTAGAAAATTGTGTGATGAGACATCTTCTAACATGATCTATGCCACATTAGTCCAATAAAATTAGCAATGTGTAGGAATGACTAGAAAAAAATCATTCATGCCTTAGATTATTAGAGTGCATGCAAAATTAAGGATCTCTGCATTTGCACAATGGAAGCATATACATGTAAAAAAACTAAAGAATCATGAGTATGAAAGCAATACCTGCAATTTGGATGTTCTCAAATTGATTCTAGAGTGAAGAGGTTGGTGTGGATTTTGAAGACTTGCGATCTTCTACCTAATGACTCTCTCTCTCTCTCTCTCTCTCTCTCTTGGATCTTGGCATGTGAGGAAGGTGAAATCTTCTTCATAGGGATGGAGGTTAGGGTTCCTTTCTCTCTAGAAGAATGAATGACAAATATACAAGAGTATGTCTGATCAAGGAGGTTATATAGACTCATTTATGGGCTTAAGAGACTTGAGGTCATCTTGGGGTTGGGTTACTTAATCTAACATAGTAGATCATAATTAATTACTTAGCCTGACCGAGTTCTAATTAATTAATTAACTTAATCTTAAAAGACCACTTATAAGCTCTTATGTATTTATCAAAATACCTTTATGCATTTTTATGAATAAAAAACCCAAATATCTCTTAAATAATATGCCACCAAGAAACATGAGTACGAAAAAAGGACCACTAGAACCTAAAGGAAAATATTTGCTCCTTAAAATCCAATTTTGAAGTTAACTCAACATCCTACTATATAGAATTAACCACACTTTAGTATTCCATGATATTAACTTAAAATATGAAACTCGAATTTGTGACCCACTAACCATTGTATGTAAGATCTTAATGAAGTGGTGTTTGTAATCTAATGAGGTGAATGCTATTAGCCTCTCAAGATTACATCAACAATCCTTGAGTCTCATATCCTCCTATTATGTGATTAATTGACATACTCCTCTTTAAAAGCATATGTCAAATTTCAATAAAGCAAATATTATAGTCATCGTTTTCTTGATCATATATTCATAGGATTACACAAGGAGACGCATTGCCTCAAACCCATAAGATATCATGGTGTCTATCTTAAGAATACTTGTTATCACTTGCCTTAATCAATAATGACCTAATACATATAGAATATGTGACAACCTTAAGGTTTCACTCACAGGTTAGTGCCACTAAAAACCTTAGCATTAGCTCAATTAAGGAATAACTAACTCTACTTAAATTATTTTTAATCCAAATGATCGGTTAGGCTTAGTCCAAAGTGAGAAAGAGAGTGATAAGAAAACAAAGTGTATGATATCTATAACAAAGAAAACAACAATAAGTATAACATAATTGAGCATTCAAGGCAAACATAATTTATTAAAAATGTAAAGCTCTTAGGACTATAGATCTTTTTGTAATGTATCTTCTTATTAGAAAAATCAAAGCAAGTAACCTTATTACTAGTAGTTGACCCTCTCAGATTGATTTCCTTACTTTAATTTAATCATGAAAGGTATCTAAGGCAAGATCAACATACCTTTGGCTCATAAACTATGCAAATGGGACCGTGATGGATGATTCAACCACTTCATATCCAATGTTAAGTGTATAATCATTGTTGTTGAACTATCAATGTCATTAAGTAATGAACCTCACCATAGGGTTGGTTGCTCCCACTATAGACATATGTAGTCTTGTCCATATCCCTTGATTCTTAGGGTACAACCCACTAGTCGGGTGGTGATGAACCCAAATTAAGATGGATTCAACCATGGAGACCGTGGGCTTACCTAGGGCTCTTCTCTCACTTAATCTTTTGAATTAACTAAGAGCATTTTAAACCACTCACCACTTATTCTAGTCTCAACCAACACTAGGATCACCAGGTCATGCACATAGATGAGGTCTCTAATCACCCCGAGAAAATCCTCATTTCTCGTTTCTTTACAATTCCAAACCAAAATCCTCATTGGCATCCCATTAAGCAATCCGTTAAAGAAAGAGCATTGTGGATTATTCATCACTAACACTTGATAAGTGTTGATACAATCACTGAGCAAACCCAACACTTTTTGTAGCGTCAACCATAGCTTCCCTAGTGACAAGATAAAGATTGTTGATTCGACTCATGGTAGCTTAGCTTTAAAGGCGTATCAACAAAATTTATACCTTAAATACTATTACTAAAGTAGCCAAGCTACTATAGCATAGTGGTTCTAGGATCGTTCACTGGGAAGGGTTTTCGCAAACACTAGTGATATTCAAATTAGGAAAATAGGTGATTTTCTTTATGGATGTTAGCTTTAAAAGAAGATGTAAATGTTTTAGAAAGATTTAAACTAATCTAAGCTAACATTAAAGACTAAAATGAAAGGGTGTAAAAACAAGTTTCTCAAAGATAAGATAGCTATGCTCTGGCTCTTATGCAAATTGGAAATCTCAGGATAGGCTCCTCGCGTTGGGGTTGTAACTATGGTGATGCTTGCTTCCCGAACTAGTATGGATTTAGCAAATCAAGTTTTAATCCTTTAAAATGGCAAAACAGATGGTAGTGAATTTCATCAATGGTTATTCGCCTTAGACTTCCTTTGAATGGCTCGTAAGAGATAACTAATGGTCTAAAGCCAAAAGCTTACCAAATATTGGCAACTCAAAGTCATTTTAGGTGATAAACTCACCTTTCAATGGCCATTGAAATTGGTTTTAACGGATTAATGAAAAACTTGGAATTGAAAACCTCACCTTCCAATAGCTCGTAGGAGATAACTAATGGATAGAAATCCAAAAGCTTATCAAGTATTGGCCGTTGGAAGTTGTCCAAAGGAAATAAAAACCAAACTTTGCATTAATGAACCTTTAATGAAAAATGACTACCTTACCTTCCGAGCGCGAGAAATTTCCATGGGATTGCATCCAAGCCATCACATAACATCCATACTTTGAGAAACTAAAAGTTTTAGCCAATCATCCTCTGAGGAAAAGCCCTTAGAGGCTGTTTGGCTACTAAGAAAATAGAAACGGGAGAGCTCTGTATATTTTAAGTGTAAAACGTAACCTATGTTCTATATTCTTCAAGAGGTGATTTCCACCCCTTATAAAGTCTTTACAAAAGCAAAAGCAAAAGCTTGTGATTGGTTAGTTACAAGGATAAGAAAGGAAATTACATCACAAAATACAAAGGAAAATATCTAAAGTGGAGTCGGCAAAGGCAGAGGAAAATTCGCAACACGCATGGGTTATGCGAATTTTGAAGGTGTTATGCGAATTTCGCATAACACCTTGTGGAATGCGAAATTTTCGCATAACCTGGAGCAGTTGGCTTCCGAAGGCCATATCTTCCTCATTTCAACTCCAAATCGTGCACGGTTTGAAGCGTTGGATTCTTGACTTCCAGAGCTTTGAAATGGTATATAGTATGTAAAAAATGGACTTCGGGAAGTGCTCCAAAAGTGCGAAAGAAGACTGCAGATGCTGTCCTCTGTTTTCCTCTTCTCCATTGTTCTTTCCTTGCATACTTTGAACGACTTTGGCAAAGGGCTATGAAGCTCCAAAGCTTGGTTCTTCATGAATTTGAGCTTCCAAAAGCTTTGCCATAACTTGTCCAAGTAGCTCCTCCATCATTTGGCATGCTTGAATTGATTCATAAGCTGATAAAAACATGTAAACTTGCCACAAAATGGTTAAAACCAATTACTAAGGACCTTAATGAATTAATTGGGTTAAATGAATATGATTACTACTCAAAGGTGCTTAAAACCATTATAATTAGGTCTACAAAATAGCACTTTTTGGTAGTAATCAATTGTCCTTGTCAATGCAAGCAATACCAGTTAAGACTACCCCTATCTCTTGTGAACGAGAAAGCTCAGTACCATTATATCCTAACTCTCTCGAAGATGATCCACGAACAACACCTTTTGGAATATTATTCCTTTTTTTTTCTTTCTTTTTGTCTTTTTTTTTTCACTTTATTGAGATCTAATATGTGTTAAGTGAATATTTGTGACAAGAAATGAATACTAATTTTAAGATGACTGGCCCATTTAATCTAGTCCATATAATGTCTTTTTCAGGAACTAAAGGAAATGCATCTTAGGTACACCAATTAGTAGGTATGAGAGGATTAATATCAGATCCCCAAGGACAAATTATTATTTACCCATATAAAGTAATTTATGTGAGGGGCTTTCTATAACAGAATATAAAATTTCTTGCTATAGAGCCATAAAGGGGTTGTAATGCTACTATACGAACATTAGATAAAAGTGAATCTAGAGCCAATCCAACTCTCATAACCCATGCCAACAAGGCATATGAACTCAAAATGGGGACCACTAGGACCCACAGGATTATTGATTCTCTCAAAATTTAATTTTAAAGTTGACTCAACATCTTACTACAAAGAATTAATTGAACTCAAGTATTCTATGTTAAATAACAATGAAACACTATGTGCTCCGGTCTATGACTTATTATCCATTGCGTTCATTCCCCTATGAGTTGGTGTTGTGGCCTAACAAAGTGAAAACCATTAGCCTTTCAAGACTACCTTTACCATCTTTGAGTTACAAATCCTCTTATTATATATTCAATTGACATGTCTTAATCTCTAAGAGCTAATATCAAGTTCCACTTAAGAAACTATTATGGTCATAGTTTTCATGAACATACCTCTTTAGGATCACTCAATGAGACACTTTGTCTCCCTTGAGATGTCATACACACTATTGCATTTACTATGGAAAATTTATCTCGATGGCCAAGATCAATCATCTGTCAAATTAGAAGGTAGTGCAATACAACCTCAAATGGATTACCTAAGTCCATGAATTGGTTGTGAACAAATCATCTATTTGTAAGAAATCCATGACTTGGATATTCTATAAAACTTCTAATGCACTTAAATCATGTATAATGTAAGAGATGCTTAACGAGAATACTTATAAAGTGTAATGCATAAAACAAAGATAAATAAAAGTAAAACTAAAATATCATATAATAAATAAAATTTGTTACATCATATCATGCTTTTAAGGGTTTTATCCTAACAATTTCTCCCTCCACGAATCCTGACACAAGAGAAGGTTAAGTTCTTTCTCTCTCTTTGAGGGTGGCTATGGTTCTTCTTCTTGGAATTTTAGAAAATTGAATAGGAAAACCGAAACCCTAGGGTTTATATAGGCTTTCCTATGGGCTTAAGTGGCTTGAGTTCAAATTGGGTTTGGAACACCTAATCTAACCCACTTAGGTTCGAATTAATTAATTGTCCCTAATGAGCTCCAATTAATTAATTAACCCATTTAAGAAAGTCAATTCATAAGATTTAGTGCAACCTTGTGTTTTTACCAAAGCACATTTATGTATACTTATGAACTATATACCCAAAATACTCTCAAATGTGTCACCATGAAATAGGAGCTCGAGCAAGGACCATTGGAACCTATAGGAAAATGTTAGCTTTCTCAAAATCCAATTATAAAGTTAACTCAACACTTTACTAAAAAGAAGTCAACTACACTCCAATATCCTATGAAATTCCAACAAAATAAAGCTCGAGTCTATGACCTACTATTCATTACATGCAAACTTTCTATGAATTGATATCCATAATCTAACAGGGTAGTGTTATTAACCCATCAAGATTACCTTTTCAATCTTGAAGTTACAAATTCTCCTATTATGTGATCAATTAACATACTCTACCTTTAAAAAGTACATGTCAAATTCCACTAAATGACTTATTGCGATAACATATTTCATGATCACATGTCCTTTAGATCACACAATGGGATATGTTGTCTCAATCCCATGAGATATCAGGGTGGCTCTATTAAAAATGTCTATTGTTACCATCCTCTATCAACAATGAGTCAATTTGTAGAAATGTATGACCATAGTCTCACCCATAGGTCAGAACTTTCTATTAATTTTAGCACAAACTCAATATCCTCTCAAGGTTGAGAGTCCATACAACAAATTGGCTCGATGAATCATAACAACCCAATAGCCTTAGTTCATGATTCACTGTAGATCATGTCCGATGTGTAACCATACACACTAGTGCACTCACCATGGGAAACTTATCATGATGGTTAAGATAAGTCATCCTTCCAATTAGGAGATAATACATTACAATCTCTACTAGATTACCCAAATCCATAAATTGATTATGAACAACTTATCACCTTGCAAGGAACCCATGACTTGTATCATTTATTCAACTCCTAATGCACCCAAGTCATATACAATGGAAGGAATATGAGTTTGAATGGTCAAATAAATATCAATGAATAAAAGGGACAACAAAGGGATAGTAAAGTCTATCTTCATTGTTAGCCCAAGGGTTCTCTTAATTTGGTTTTGATGATAACAAACCATGGTTAAGTGACTAATTGGTTTAAAGATTAAGAATCTCAGGCATAAACTCGAAAATTCATCAAATGACCAAATGGATACAAGATCAAGACGCTTGGAAGACTTGCGATCATAGGAAACTAATGTAAGATGAATGCATGAGTGCACTTAGGATTTTCACACGTTTCATGCAACTTAGAAAACTCAGTTTATTCTTTAAAACTTTGATTTCATTAAAACCTGAGTTTTTAACTAATGTACCTTAGGAAAAATGTTTTATAATTGGCTTAATAATTCACCTAAAGACCTTGCCTAAGTGTTAGAAAAGAAAGGAATTAAAAAAAATAGGTTTTCGGGGCCAAAAAGGCTCAACCGGTCAAGGCTATGGCCAACTGGCTTAACCAGTTGAGGAACCGGTCGACCGGTTGACCTTGTCCGGTCGAGGACCGGTCGATAACCGGTCGAGGGATGCCAAAAACTTTCTCTCGCTCCCAGTGGCCTTCTCTTCCCGGTCTAGGTGATTCTCTTCCCGGTCAAGGTGATTCTTTTCCCGGTCGAGGATCGGTCGAGGCAACAGTAACTTGTCAAGCATTAAATGCTCTAACGGCTAGTGAACCGGTCGACCCTTAGCTCGATCAGACGAGGTTACCTTTTGCTGTTTTTGACTCCCGAACTTAGAAACCTATAAATTGAGGGCTCCACTTCATTTATTGACAAGATAACACTTGCATTCAATAGTCTACCTACCTGTTCTTGATAAAAAAAGCTCTCATTTCCTTCATAGTGCATTAAATCACCACTTGCATATCTTTTAGTGCACTCTTGTGTGTCATGCTAGCTTTGTCTTGTATTTGAGCTATCCTTAAGCTAGGTTGAGGGATTATTTCTTGTAAAAATCTGAGTGTTAAAACCTTCAAGAGGTTTGAATCTTAAAGAGATTGTGTAAGAGCCCATTGGAGCCAGAATCCAAGTGTAAGAAGATTGGAAGCTTGATTGAAGCTTCAAGTTAGTGGAACCCTCACTCGGTTAGGAGATTAAGGAGAGTGGACGTAAGCAAGGAAGTGTCGAACCACTATAAACCCAAGTTTGAATTCTCTAACTCTATCTCTTTATTTTTCTTATATTGTGTTTGAATTTGTTGTGATTGAAAAGTTTTTAAAAACCCAATTCACCCACCTCCCCTCCCCCTCCCAATTTTGGGTGTTTTTCTTAATTAGGCATGACCTTTGTTTTCTCAATTGGTATCAGAGCTAGACCTCTTGTTTTTTAAAGACTTAATCGTCTAAGAGAAAATGGCTATTCCATCAAGCTCATCCCAAACTGAATTTTTTTCAAAACATAGAGCTCCATTCTTTACGGGAATCGACTATTCCTATTGGAAAACTAGAATGACTTGGTATTTGCAATCTACTGATTTAGATGTATGGGATGTCATTGAAAATGTCCCAACTTTTCTCACTAAACTAGTTGATGGAGTTTTGGTTCCAAAACCTAAGTAAGAATGGAATGAGCTTGATAGAAGAAACTTTCAATTAAATGCTAAAGCCGTTTTTACTTTGCAATGTTCTATGGATAGAAATGAATATAATAGAATATGTCAATGCAAATCGGCTAAAGAAATTTGGAGGTTGCTTGAAATAACTCATGAAGGAACTAATCAAGTGAAAGAGTCAAAAATCAATTTACTTGTTCATAACTATGAATTGTTTTCAATGAAAGAAAATGAGACTATTGTTGAGATGAGTACTAGGTTCACCGACATTGTCAATGGCCTTGAAGCTTTGGGAAAAACCTACAAGGAATCTGAGAAGGTGATGAAGATATTGAGGTCTCTCCCATCAAAGTGGCATACCAAGGTCACCGCTATTCAAGAAACAAAAGATTTGACTAAGATACCTATGGAAGAGCTCATAGGGTCATTAATGACATATGAGATAAATTTGACAAAGAAGATACAAGAGGGTGCAGACAAAAAAAAGAACATAACCCTCAAAGCTACAACCAAGGAAGAAGAAGATGTTGAAGAAGAAAAACCAAGTGATGAAGATGATGATTTAGCCCTCATCACAAGAAAGCTCAACAAATACATGAGAGGTGAAAGGTTTAGAGGAAGGAAGTTCACCTCTAAAAGATATCCTTCTAAAAAGGAATATTCATCCCATGGTGATAAGGAGAAATGGGAAGAGAAAAGAGATTTGATAAGCTTCAAGTGCAAAAAAACCGGGACACATTAAATATGATTGTCCTTTCTACAAGAGTGAAGCCAATAGAAGAATGAAGAAGGCAATGATGGCCACTTGGAGTCAAAGTGAAGAATCCTCCGAAGAAGAAAAGTAGAAGGAAGTGGCAAACATGTGTTTCATGGCAATAGATGATCTTGATGAGGTAAACTCTATCTTTAGTGATGAAGATATGCATGATGTTTTTGAAGAATTATATGAGGATTTTGAAAAACTTAGTTTGAAAAATAATTCTCTTAAAAAGAAAATTCAAGAACTTGAAAAGGAACTTGAAGAAGTCAAAGAAAAATTTTCAATTGTTGAAATATCTAAAACCCATCTTGAAAAAGAAAATGAGATTTTGAGAAGTGAAAATGAGATTTTGAAAAAGAAAAATGAATGGTTGACCTCCTCTCTTTCAATTTTCTCTTATGGACAAAAATCTTTTGAAATGATCTTAGCTAGCCAAAAATGTGTCTTTGACAAACAAGGGCTAGGATTCAAATCTTCAAAAAATCAAAAGTATTTTAAAAACTACTTTGTAAAAGAATCCACAAGTGCAAGTCCTTCTACCACTTGCAACTTTTGTGGAAGAGGATGACACATTAGTAGTACATGTCCCTTAAGAAATGATTCTCAAAAGAATTCAAATGCTAAAGCTAAAAAGGTTTGGGTTGAGAAATCCAAGGTCACTAACCCTCAATGACCCAAAAAGATATGGGTACCTAAATCAACTTAAATTTTATTTTGTAGGGATCAAAGAAGGATAAGTGGTTCTTGGATAGTGGATGCTCAAGACACATGACCGGGGATGAATCCAAGTTTGCTTTCTTTACAAAGAAAAATGTAGGATACGTTACATTTGGAGACAATTCAAAAGAAAGGATCATTGGTCAAGGCAACATTGGTAATGCCACACCCTCTCTTATTGAAAGTGTTTTATTAGTGGATGGTTTAAAACATAATCTTTTGAGCATAAGTCAACTTTGTGACAAAAGTTTTAAAGTGATTTTTAAAGCATCTCATTGCATCATCAAAGATATTCAAAATGATAAAACCATCTTCATGGGCCATAGATGTGATAATGTTTATGCAATAAATATTTCAAAATATGATGGCCATGATAGATGCTTTTCAAGCATGCATAATCAAAGTTGGTTGTGGCACAGGAGGTTGGGACATGCTAACATGAACCTCATTTCCCAACTCAACAAAGATGAACTTGTTAGAAGTCTTCCCAAAATAAATTTTCAAAAAGACAAAGTTTGTGAAGCTTGTCAAATGGGAAAGCAAATCAAAAACTCTTTTAAAAACAAAAATTTCCTTTCAACAACTAGGCCTCTTCAATTGTACATATGGATTTATTTGGTCCCTCTAGGACACCAAGCCTTGGAGGAAAATCTTATGCTTTTATTATTGTGGATGAATTCTCTAGATATACTTGGGTCTTATTTTTAAGTCAAGAGAATGAAGCCTTTTATGATTTTTCAAAGTTTTGCAACAAGGTTCAAAATGAAAAAGGTTTTACAATTACTTGTATAAGAAGTGATCATGGGAGAGAATTTGAAAATATTGATTTTGAAGACTATTGCAATGAGCATGGTATTAACCACAATTTTTCAGCTCATAGAACTCCTCAACAAAATGGGGTAGTTGAAAGGAAAAATAGAACTCTTTAAGAAATGGCTAGAACCATGCTAAATGAAAACAATTTACCAAAATACTTTTGGGTCGAAGCGGTTAACACTTCTTGTTATGTTTTAAATAGAATTTTATTAAGGTCTATTCTTAAGAAAACTCCCTATGAGCTTTGGAAAAACAAGAAACCCAACATTAGCTATTTCAAAGTCTTTGGGTGCAAATGCTTTATATTAAACACCAAAGACAATCTTGGAAAATTTGATGCAAAATCGGATGTTAGAATTTTTCTTGGTTATTCAACTTCAAGTAAAGCCTTTAGAGTTTTTAACAAAAGAACCATGGTTGTTGAGGAGTCCATCCATGTTATTTTTTATGAATCTAACAATTCTCTCCAAGAAAGAGAGAGCTTTGATGATGATTTAGGTTTGGAGACCTCCATGGGAAAATTACAAATTGAAGATAGAAAACAACAAGAAGAAATTGTAGAGGATCCCAAGAAAGAAGAATCACCTTTGACACTACCTCCTCCTCAACAAGTGCAACGTGAATCAAACCAAGACCTCCCTAAAGATTGGAAGTTTGTCATCAACCACCCACAAGATCAAATTATAGGTAATCCATCTAATGGGGTAAGAACTAGATCATCTCTTAGAAATATTTACAATAATCTTGCTTTATCTCTCAAATTGAACCTAAAAATATAAAAGATGCTCTAGTTGACGAAAATTGGATGATTGCTATGCAAGAAGAGTTAAACCAATGAAAGAAGTGAAGTATGGAAATTAGTTCCAAGACCTCAAAATCAAAGTGTTATTGGAACTAGATGGGTCTTTAGAAATAAAATGGATGAAAATGACATAATTATAAGGAATAGAGCAAGATTGGTAGCCCAAGGTTTTAATCAAGAAGAAGGGATAGATTATGAAGAAACCTTTGCTCCCATAGCTAGATTGGAAGCCATTAGGATGCTACTTGCCTTTGCATGTTTTAAAGACTTTGTTTTATATCAAATGGATGTGAAAAGTGATTTCTTAAATGGCTTTATAAATGAAGAGGTATATGTTGAACAACCACCCGGTTTTCAAAGTTTTAACTTTTCTAATCATGTTTTTAAACTTAAAAAGGCACTTTATGGTTTGAAACAAGCACCTAGAGTATGGTATGAAAGATTGAGTAAATTTCTTTTGAAAAAGGGTTTTAAAATGGGAAAAATTGACACAACTCTTTTCATAAAAACCAAAGAAAATGACATGCTCTTAGTGCAAATATACGTTGATGATATCATTTTTGGAGCTACTAATGTCTCTCTTTGTGAAGAATTTTCTAAATGCATGCATAGTGAGTTCGAAATGAGCATGATGGGAGAACTTAACTTCTTCTTTGGACTTCAAATCAAGCAACTAAAGGAAGGAACCTTCATCAATCAAGCAAAGTATATAAGAGATCTCCTCAAAAGGTTCAATATGGAGGAAGCCAAAACAATTAAGACTCCAATGAGTTCATCTATCAAGCTTGACATGGATGAGATAGGTAAGTCCGTCAACTCAACTATGTATTGAGGCATGATAGGTTCTTTGCTATATTTGACCGCTAGTAGACCCGACATCATGTATAGTGTATGCTTGTGTGTTAGATTTCAATCTTGTCCTAAAGAATCTCATTTAAGTGCCGTAAAACAAATTCTTAGATATTTAAAAGGGACAATGGACATAGGCTTATGATATCCTAAGGGTGATAACTTTGAATTAATTGGATTCTCGGATGCCGACTTTGCCGATTGTAAAGTTGAAAGGAAAAGCATTAGTGGCACTTGTCATTTCCTAGGACACTCACTTGTTTCATGGCATAGTAAGAAGCAAAATTCGGTAGCTTTGTCTACGGCGGAAACCGAATACATGGCAACCGGTTTATGTTGTGCACAAATCCTTTGGATGAAACAAACACTTAGTGATTTCAATTTGATTTTTGAGCATGTTCCTATTAAATGTGATAACACTAGTACCATAAACATTTCAAAAAATCTAGTGCAACACTCTAGGACTTAGCATATAGAGATTAGACACCATTTTCTTAGAGACCATGCACAAAAGATCAACTTGCCGATATTTTTATAAAACTTCTAAGTAAAGAGCAATTTGTTGATATTAGAAGACAATTAGGGGTGATTTCTTTATGATCAAATGATTGCTTGATGAATTCTTGATTGAATATACCTTATGATTGCGTGAAATTCATATCATATGCATCATATAGAAATAATCTTAGGAAAAAGGTCAAATTTTGACCAAAAATCAAAATTCCCTTGGCATTGGACATAAAAAATTGGGGATTTCAACTGAAAAAGGTAGGGAGAGGATCACGAGACAAGAAAATGCAAAAATTTTGGACCGTTGACCATTGACCAAGCAGTTGATCGGTTGAGGAATTGGTCGACCGGTTTGTCGAGGCTAGGAATTTAAAGAGGCCCCCGCGCGTTATTTCTCTCACTGTTTTCTTCATCTCCTTGAAAACTCTTCACCTACTTGCTTCTAGAGACTATTTTGGGTTGATTCTTGGATCGATTGAAGGCTTTGGAGTGGATTTTGGGACGCATTCGAGGTTAGGGTTTCAATCGAAAACTTAGGGTTTTCAGTCTTGGGAGCGTTTTCTCTCTGTACTACGCTCCTCAAGCTTGGTTTAGCTTCATCTCCGTGCGCCTAGGGCTTCGGGTTGGTGTTTGCTCTCTCTTGTTTGATTTCATTCTCCTTTTGGACTTCTCTTTCTCCCTATTCCATTCGTTGGATGGCTCCTAGGCAAGAGACAGGCACCTCCAGGGCTTAGGGCAAACACCCTGCTGAGCCATTTCAACCTGAGCAGACGGAGGCTCACCGAAAGGCGAGGTATGACACGACCCTCTTTAGTTCCATCGAAGACTATCAGCGATACAAGCAAAAGTTCTCCCAAAGGAAAGTCATCCCAGGGAGAAGTATCAATTTCTCCTAACTTCAGTACTTCGGGTTTGAGGGACTCTTTAGTCGGATGGGATGACTGCCAGTTGTGACGATTTCCGAGCCGATCTTCCAGACTCTGGTGAGAGTTTTTTATTCACTGGTGACATATGGGCTTGGAGGACCGATCATGTCCACGATTAGAGAAGTTGAGATTGGATTGAGCCTAGAGAGTATCTGCCGCATATTCTCGACATTCCTTCAGTTGGCCTCTGGGTGTATGAGGCTAAGATGTGGCCCATTGTGCCGAGATTCGAGCCTAGAGAGGTTGTTTAGAGGTTGTGTAGACTCGCAGATGCCCAGGGGATGGGCAAACCATTGGCACACAGCCTGATCGTGCCCAGCCAAGTCCTTCATCACATGATCTGCTCCATCTTATTGCCACGAGGAGGACATCGAGACGAGGTCTCCTACCTTGAGGCATTCATTGTGGACTCGATTCTGACTGGGAGACGGATTCACGTAGGGTATCTAATGATAATGCATATGATATCCTGCGTTGAGAGCACGACCCGAGTACTCCCCTACGACTGTTTCCTTACCCGAGTATTCAAGGATGCTAGGGTCGACTTGAGCAGAGAGACGGATTTTGAGGCCCCCACTAGCTATGACACATACAATGAGCAGTCCTTGGGGCGAATGAAGTTCGAGAAGGCACCCGATGGCTCTTGGATTAGGAGAGCTGAGCGACAGGCCTGGGGTCAGGGACAGATGCATCCCGAAGTAGAGAGGACCCGAGCTTGACAATTCGCCTCTACCTCAGTCAGATGGTATTCATGTGGAGTCCACTTTCTCCGAGCCTATGATGACTGAGCCATCTTACACAGCAGGACCATCATCTCAGCCATCATTTATCGAGCTTCCTCACACAGAGCTACCATCTCAGGCACCTCACGCTCCTGATCATGCGCCTTGGATGGATGTCTCAGCTCAGATCAGCTCCCTTGGGACTCGTATGGAGGAGTTTGCTTTAGTCCATGACACTCGTTTCTACTCTATGGAGGAGCACATAGATCAGTATCAGATTGGCTTCACTTCTCTATTTGAGCACTTCCAGCAGAGATTTGAGTGCATAGAGGAGCGTATGGATCAGCAACAGGCTACATTCGAGCATCTCTAGTAGAGCATTGATCGCATTGAGAGTCGCCAGGTGAGTCAGCATGAGGAGATGATGGCTTACCTCTGTTTTGTGTTTCCTCTTCCACCCCCTAAGCCTTGAGATTATCTAGAGTTCCTCATCAGTTTCTTTTTTATGTTGCCAAATTAGGAGAAATATATAGGATCTAGGAGACCCTCATGCATGTCATTGTCATCATTGTCATATCTATCTTGTTTAGCATATGTTTTCGTGTACATGTGAGGTTGCCATATATATATGATATGATATTTTCATGATCCATTATTCCCTATTCAAATTTTCGTGTTTTACATTGTTTTCTATTAAAAATTGTTTGATTGATCCATGATTGGTTTGAGGGGAAGACTTTTTTTCTCTCCTAGATAACCAAGGTTTGTCATCATAAAAAAGGGGAAGATTGTTAGCCCAAGGGTTCTCCTAATCGGGTTTTGATGATAACAAACCATGGTTAAGTGACTAATTGGTTTAATGATTAAGAATCTCAGACATAAACTCGAAAATTCATCAAAGGACCAAATGGATACAAGATCGAGACGCTTGGAAGACTTGTGATCATAGGAAACTAATGTAAGATGAATGCATGAATGCACTTAGGATCTTCACATGTTTCATGCTCTCGGTTTATTCTTTAAAACTTCGATTTCATTAAAACCTGAGTTTTTAACTAATGTACCTTAGGAAAAATGTTTTATAATTGGCTTAATAATTCACTTAAAGACCTTGTCTAAATGTTAGAAAAGAAAGGAATTAAAAAAATAGGTTTTCGGGGCCAAAAAGGCTCAATCACTTGAGGCTATGGCCAACCGGCTCAATCGATTGAGGAACCGGTCGAGGAATGCCAAAAACTTTCTCTCTCTCCCAGTGGCCTTCTCTTCCTGGTCGAGGTGATTCTCTTCCTGGTCAAGGATCGGTCGAGGCAACGGTAACCTGTCAAGCATTAAATGCTCCAACAGCTAGTGAACCGGTCAACCCCTAACTCGACCAGACGAGGTTACTTTTTTCTATTTTTGACTCCCGAGCTTAGAAACCTATAAATTCAGAGCTCCACTTCATTTATTGACAAGAGAACACTTGCATTCAATAGTCTACCTACCTATTCTTGATCAAAAAGCTCTCATTTCCTTCATAGTGCATTAAATCACCACTTGCATATCCTTTAGTGCACTCTTGTGTGTCATGCTAGCTTTGTCTTGTATTTGAGCTATCCTTAAGCTAGGTTGAGGGATTATTTCTTATAAAAATCTGAGTATTAAAGCCTTCAAGAGGTTTGAATCTTGAAGAAATTGTATAAGAGCCCATTAGAGCTGGAATCCAAGTGTAAGAAGATTGGAAGCTTGGTTGAAGCTTTAAGTTAATGGAATCCTTACTCGGTTAGGAGATTGAGGAGAGTGGACGTAGGCAAAGAAGTGCTGAACCACTATAAACCCGAATTTGAATTCTCTAACTCTATCTCTTTATTTTGCTTATATTGTGTTTGAATTTGTTGTGATTGAAAAGTTTTTAAAAACCCAATTCACCCCCCCCCCCCCCTCTCCCCGCCCCCCGCCTTTTGGGTGTTTTTCTTAATTCATTTTAGTATATCTTGCTTTTAGGGATTAAATCCCAACACTATTCACAAAGGCGTTATCTTTAACTATGTTTAAAAAGTTAAGATACAACATCAAAATATGAATATTGAGAGATCTACTAGTTAAAAAAATTAAAGAAATCATTATCATGTCTACATGAGGGGAAAAATATTAATATGGATATACTGTACTCTTTTTTCCTTCATCCAAGTTTTGTTTTACTAGGTTTTATTGACGAGGTATTTAATAAGACAGTCACCATATTCTTATAATTATATAAGGGGGAATGTTACAAAATATGAGAATTTGTTCCATTATGGGAACTTGTGGATGATCATCCAAGATGATGTAAGTCTCTTTGTGACTTTATATAAAAAGGAAGACTTCTAATGAAATATTCATTCAATTTCTTTCTTAGCATTCTATTTTTCCTTTCTAGATTTCTTCTCATTCCACTTTATTTTCTATAACATTCCTCAATTATCACATCGTTCCAATACATTTATCTCATAAAGTCTCTCCAACCAATTATCCATGTCACAACCTAGATTTTTTCCAATTGAATTTCCCATGTCACCACCCCAAATCTACTAATTTCTCAATTGATATGGTATGCATCCTTTCCGTTTCAATTTCAATTTGATTAAGCTACTTCATGGCGTGTTAACATGGCATGGTTCCTCTTTATTTTTTTACTCCATTTCACTCCTTGTAGTGTGTCACATGGTAATGTCCAAGTGGTAACATTTCATAAAAATGAAAGTTAAATACTGAAAAATTTTAATACTAGATTATAAGAGTTACATATTATAAGTGTATTTTAATATTCTTTCTAGATTCTATATGAATAATATATTAATCAATAAAAATATTCTTTGGCATAAAATACCATATGCATTATATGCTAAAAATTACTAAACAAACAAATTATTACAAAAAAAAAATCTTAAATATTTAAAATAACTAAAAGAAAATATTTAAACTCAACCACTAAATAATTCATTTGCAATTTGGTCACATAAAATGCGATTATATTATATTTCATATCCTCTAAATTCTATTGATGTTGAATTTTCATTATTATTATGGGTACTTTTAGGTACAAAATTATTAAAATCAAATTAATTGAAAATTGCATCATTAACTATTGTTCTTTGAAGATAGTTATGTATTGTTACACATACAATAATAATATTCCTTTGCACTAGGAAAGGATAAGATATGATCCTCTTGAAGATTGAAAATTATAACTTTGAAACCCTCCAAAAACTCTTTCAATCATATTCCCCAATTCATCATGTGCATGATTGAACATTTCTTCCTTCTTTCTAAAGCGACAATTACCTTGAAAATCAAATAACTAATATCGTACATTATGATAAGGTGTCATAAATCTGTAAGTACACGTATATGTAACATCACATAAATATTATTAACAAATATAAACTTATATGGAAGTAATTCTACAACATTTAAGTATATTATTAGTTAAAGTATTTTACTAGGTAAGGGAAATGAAAAATTATTTCTTGGATAACACATAGTCTTTGTTAACACCCTTGACTTTTGCTCTATTCTTCCCTCTAGACCATACAAATATACAAATCGTATCATAATCACAAATAACTTGCACATTGTTATCATTGGATCACACATAGTCTTTGTTAACACCCTTGACTTTTGCTCTATTCCTTCCCTCTAGACCATACAAATATACAAATTGTATCATAATCACAAATAACTTGCACATTGTTATCATTGGATCACACATAGTCTTTGTTAACACCCTTGACTTGTGCTCTTCTCCTTCCCAACCAGACCATACAAATATACAAATCTTATCATAAACATAAATGACTTACAAATTTTGATAACATTCTCCCTCCTTCCTCTATTCCTATGTGACACTTGATTGTTAAAAAGCATAGAAGAATGAATGAGAAATCCATCAAATGCACCCATTGCACCCCATTAAAAGAAATCAAATCATGTTAATGGGTCCCACATTTGTAATGACTCCATCTCATCTAATTTTTTTGTTGGTCTTTTATACTAAGTCCATTAGGCTTTTCTCATTTCATTTTTGTCAATTATTAATTGATTGTGAACCTTCACCTTTCATCCTTTTTACTAGTAGCTGTCATACTATCAAACAGTATGCAATAGTCTCACCTGCATATTGCAATCATGCTACATGAAAAACATACAAAATTAACACTATATAATGTAGAACAACTAACTTGCTAGATTAAATAAATACATAATTATTTAATTATATTAAAGAAAATTTATAACTTCATAAATATAATAAATTATCAAAATATTAAAGAAAATTTCAATAAATTACCACAATATATATTTATAATGAAAGAAAAAAATACAATAAATAAATAAATAATATAAAAAGGTTTTTATATTTTAATTTGTAATTGTTTTCTTTTTTTTATTATTTAAAACTATATAAATAAGAAATTTAGAAAAATGAGTATTCTTATAAATAAATTAAATAGAATCTATTTAGAGTTTTAATTTTATTAAATTAGAGAATTAAAAAAATGAAATATAATTATCAAAATATATATAATGGCACCAAAAAAATTTAATAATAAAATGTTTTGGTTTAAAATAAGTGATTTAATTTTAAAGAAGTTAAATTTTAGAATTAATTGGTTAAAAGGGAATGAAATAATCCTCATATTTGTGAATTTAATACCTCCCATGTTTTTATCTGAAGAGTAACTCATTTTTTTACATAAACGCCCTTGATTATTTTAAGTATTTACAGGCATGTTATAAAAGAAAAAAAAATATTTTTACAAGAAAAAATAAGGGTATTTTTATCAAAATGATAGTAAAAAAAAATAAAGGATTAAATTTTCAAATTTCGGTCTTCAATGACTCCTATAAAAAATATTCAACAACAAAACTCTTTATTTTATAAAAATGATAAAATTGAAATAAAAAAGTTATACAAATTTATAATCCAATCTTTTGGTAAAAGTGGTTAGTTAGGTCTTATTGTTAAATGGATTCAATGATTTTTTTTATGTGATTTTTAATCTTAACTGATAAAATTTGGGTTCTAAAAAACATTTAAAAATGGACCTACCCCTTTTTTTGAATATTACTCAACTCTTCTCTGTCCATAAATGTGGTCCACCCCATCTCATAAAGAAAATCCAGTATCTTTCTACCAATCCATGCTTCTAAATAAGAATTCAAATCCTATCACCACCCAAATTGCTTATTACTTTATGGGGTGCAATAAAACAATTAAAGAAAACAATAATAAGACAAATACTTGCATAGAAAAATGATTTGTATATTTGTATTTAAATGACAACCATTTGACAACTTCCTTAGTGGTAGTTATTACCAAACAAAATGAATGGAGTAAAATTGGTATCACATAAGAAAAATAGCTTTAAAATCAAGAATCCATGGCTGTAAAATCAGATCAATTTGAACCATTATGATGGAAAATAGAATTTTGTTGATAATAAATAATCTTAATGTTGGGATGTTCTCTCAAATTCTTATTTGGAATATACTTTTTTTTCGTAAAAAGAATATTATATAGAATATTTTCTAACTTATACCTAATTATAATTAGATTTTTTATAAAATAAGGAAAGCTAATGAGAATATTTTTATAAATGTTCTACTTCATGAAAGGAAAAAAGTTATAAGAAAAAAATGTGAAGAAGAACGAGAAATACCCAGTGAAGTAAGAGGGTTTATTAGGATGTAGATATGAGAAAGAGTGAGAAACACAATTATTCATAATTTAAGATGAAGATTGAAAAAGACCCGATAATTGTACTTTTTTTTTATTCCCTCTGTAATATCTTCTATCATATTGATCAATAAAGGTTGGTATGGTTGATTGAACTACATTAAAATCTCGAGTTCCTTTTATATGGTTTGCTTTATTTTTTGTGTTTTTCTTTTAATATGTTTGAATTAACGCTCCCACTAACACACTAATTGGTATTAAAGCTTACACTTAAAATCATAAAGTTAAGATTCAATAGCTGAAGTAGAATTCAAACATGTTCAAATTCTGACAAAGACTAATAATAATTTTTCTTTTTTGTTTTTTTTTTACAGAAAGTTACTTCCAAAATATAAAAAAAACACATGGGAAGAAATGATTGGGAATTGCAGTTGAAGCTCATCAAATTCTAATAGAGTTGTGTGCTAAATGTACTTACAAATAAGTTAGTTTTTTGAAAATATGAAGTTGCAATTGATTCATTCTCTGATTTCTTAGACTCTAAAGAATGAAATTGGAATTCATTGATATTATAGTTAATTTATTTTTCAAAATGATGCATTGGGGAGGCATAAATATAAGGATATATTTATTCATTTTAATTATTATAAAATGATTAATTTTGAGTGGTTTCAATAAACTCATTTCATCCATAACTCTTTTTAACGGTTTATAATTTGCGGTCAATGAGTAAGGTAGTGTTTGTTTGTTTGTTTGTTTTTTACTTAATTCTAAATATAATTTAAAATTTCATAGTAATTAAGTATTAAAATATTTATTTTTTTAAATATTTTATTTTTATTAAATATTAAGAAATAAAAAAAATCAATAAGTAACTTTTAGTATTAAAAAAAAAACTAAATGTTACAACTTTTTCTATTCAATAAATTTTTTTTAGAAATAAGTAATATATTAAAAAATAGTAAAAGAATAAACATATGAAGCTTAAAAGTAAGTTGTCTTTATCCAAAAGTTATAAAAACAAACAATACGGTGAAATTGTTCTTTCCATCCATCTATCAATCACTTAGACCCGGTATGAATTCACTACTTAAAATCTAAAAACATTTTTTCCATTTATTCTGGAATAATCTTTATAGGAGGTACAATTTTAAATATTTCTGTTAAGTTCATAGTTGGCATTATTTGAGTTCATTTTTGAGAAATTAAAAATCGTTTTTTTTTGCTTCATGAAAAGTATTTATACATATTAATTATAAAGTTAGTAACAATATTGCTTTTTTATAAAAAAAAATTATTTTAATTTATTTAAAAAAATCTTTCATATTTAATCAAACTTTTACCATAATAGTATTATTCTTTAAAAAATATGACTTTGACTTCATATTTAACTTCAAATTAAAGTCAAAATAAAAACCTATCCGGAAGATATTATGAAATATAACTCAGAAACTCAAATTTGGGATCAAATTGATCTTTGAAAATATGATTTCAAATATTTTTTTTCAAAAAAAATTAAAAATAAAACATTAAATACAAATAGACTATTGTAAATAAACATTTTAAAATAGATCCCAAATATATGCTTTATGGCTAAAAGGCCCATTTTTAACCCAAACCTCCCAAACCCATTTTCCAAATTTTTGGGGATGCAAAGATAATCAAACCCAAATATGACCCACCCCCATCTATGTGGGATCAGTAAACAATAATTTCACAAAGATGACAAAAAGTAGGTAAGAATTTGAGCAAAATTACATGTATTGCTGCTCCATCCCAACCAAATCCAATACAAAATCAACCTAACATTTGGCCATAACAAAACCTAACACCATTTTTCAATAATTTCGTTTCCCTTTTTTTATTATTAATTCCCTTTCATAACAACTCCATCAACACACACACACCAAAAAAAAAAAAAAAAAGGAAAAAAAAAAGAAAAAGAAAAGATTTCATCTCATTGTACAATTGGGAAAGCATTTTCCAAGTAATTTCTTGGTGGTTGGAAGACACAGATGTCACTTTCAGCACTCTTTCTGGGAATCTTCCTTTCAGCCCCACTGCCCCTTGGCCATGTTTTGCCCACGTGAGTCCAATACCCACCTGCAAAAAGTGTCACTTGCCATATGATTTATGGGTCTTTATATTATTTCCCAAAAATACCATATTTATTCATATGGGTTAATTTCATTCACGCCCTTCAATTTTAGCGTAAATACACTAAGTCGATATAGGTTTAAAATTTCCTTAATTAATACCCTTATAAATTTATTTCATTTATTAAATTTATTTTTTGGAGAGATTTTAAGTAAAAATATTTTAGATAAAAGTAATTATAAAATTTATATATGAAATACATTTATAAGAATGTTAATAAATGAAATTTAAAACTTGTAGTAACTTAGTGTATTTGCACTATAGGGTCTCGTTGAAATTAACCTTATCCCACATCAGTTTTATTATGATTTTAATTTATGATTAATATTTAGAGCATTGAATAAAATTATAAATGAAAAAAATTATTAATATGAAAACTTAACCCTATTTCTATATCATAAAAAATTATTTAAATTTAATTTTTTTTTTTCAAAAATTAATAAATAATGTACTAAATTTATTTTATTTTTTGGTTTTGTTACTTGGCCTTAGAACCCAATAATTGTGAATAAAAATCTCTTTTTGTCATTAAAAAAAAATGTGTTTTTATACACTCATGTAAAAATAATTATAAAATATAAACCCTTTAAAAATAATTCAAATTTATGCACTCATAAATAAAATATAATATTTAGAATTACTAAAGGTAGTACATATATCCTTAAAAATAAATACATTTGGCCTAAAAAAAAGTCTTAAATATTAATTATTTTTTAAATAATTATTTAAAATTTATATTTTATAAACTCGAAAATTTTAATTTGTGATTTTTTTTATATGTGTATAAAAACACACTTTTTTTCACTCCTCTAGAAAATAAAATTATTGAAGTAAAAGTTTTTAAAATTATCAAAAATAAATTTTATTTTCTTTAAAAGTAGAAAATCATGTTAGAAAATTATCTTAAATTCAATATACAACTTAATTTAAAATCAAACCATAAAAAAATTAATTTTTTGTAGAAAAAAAAAAGTTAAAATTAGTAATATTTCCTACTTTGGGTTGATGGGCTCTCGCAAAGCGACGCTCTCTGAAATGTCTCTTTGTCTCACTGTGCCTTGTGGTGCGTGCATTTTGTGTATAAGAGAGGCGTTACAAGAGCATACACCCTCACAACCATTCACTCCCTTGAGAGCTTCCACATTATCTTCTTCTTCTAAATCTTGAGGTAATGGGTTTCTTTTAGTTTCTCTGTTTTCTCAATGCTAATGTTCTTGTTGTTTGTGTGTGCATGATGTCTCTGAAAGTTTTCTTCTGGGTTCTTTGGATGGCCTCTGTTAGGGTTTTAATTTTGGTGGGTTTCTTTCAATTTGTTGATTTCATGCTTCTCTGGGTCCCTTTCTTTTATCCTCTGTTTTTCTGCTTCATCTTTGTAAGGAATTTTGTACATTTTTTTTTTCAATGGGGGTTTCTCATGCGTTTGTGGTGGTGACATCACAACCTCTGTTTACATCAGTTGAAGGTTCTTGAAGAAAACTTCCTCAAAGTGTTAATTTTGTTCATCAGCTAAGTTCAATTTCTGAGAAATTTCACCTTTTTCAGTGCTTCCCCCTTTTTTTTCTTGGGCTAACCAGAATGACAAATTCTTTTTTTCATGCCATTGTTGGTATATTTAATGGAATATGTTTATTTAATTATTTTATTATTGTGAGTGTGTTGCTCATCTGGAGTTGTTGGCTCTGGATTATTATTTAGTATTTGCTCTCTAATTTATGGTTACCCATGTGAAAGACATGATGCAATTGTCACTTCTAAATTATATTTTCTTGGTTTGTGTTCATTCAACCTTTTCTGGATTCTGTTTTTATGATTATTTTGGTGTGATTTTGTTCAATTTTTAAAATTGGGTTGGTTGGTTTTCAGTAATTTATTTATTCCTTGTTGTATAAATATCATGGTGTCTGTTTGAGATTCAGATTCTGATTCTGATTCTGATTCTGTTTCTCATATCAGTGTCTCCTACTGCTGTTTGTATATTTATTTATTAAATTTTTGTTTACAGAAACAGAATTGCATTAAGATTGCAAGGATTGGGTTGCCATTTCCTTCATGAATTAATTGTTAATATTATCTATTTATTTTCCCGGCTTTATATGTTTAATTTAGCTATCTTAAGTAGGTAATGGAAGATGGACATTATTGATCTATTGGTGCTTGTAAGCTCCTCGGGCTTTTCTGATTAATTGACTTACTACAGAATGGGAAGTAACGATGGAACCACTTATGGTGCGTACACCTATGAGGAGCTTGAGAGGGAACCATACTGGCAATCTGAAAAGCTCCGGATTTCAATCACTGGTGCTGGTGGTTTTATTGCCTCTCACATTGCTCGGCGTCTGAAGACCGAGGGCCACTACATTATTGCTTCTGACTGGAAGAAGAACGAGCACATGACTGAAGATATGTTCTGTCATGAATTTCATCTTGTTGATCTCAGGGTGATGGATAACTGCTTGAAGGTCACTACAGGAGTTGACCATGTGTTTAACCTTGCTGCTGATATGGGTGGAATGGGGTTCATCCAGTCCAACCATTCAGTTATTATGTACAATAACACAATGATCAGCTTCAACATGCTTGAGGCTTCTAGGATCAATGGGGTTAAGAGGTTTGTTGTCTTCAATTTGTTCTATCCTGGCTTTGACTAAGTTCTCCATTTGATATGAAAATTGGTTTCATGTACTCAGCATTTATCTGTCTAGGAGACGTAAATTTACTAATGAATTTTTCTGGTCCTGAGAATTCTCTAATATCTGATTATTCCACATTGTGCAGGTTCTTCTATGCCTCTAGTGCTTGCATCTACCCTGAATTTAAGCAGTTGGAAACTAATGTGAGCTTGAAGGAGTCTGATGCATGGCCTGCAGAGGTTAGTTAGTTTTAATGCTCAGAAATGTGGCATCTGCTTGAATTTTTTATTTGTAAATTATTTGGAAGAATTTATTTTTTTGCTTGTTTTTTAGCCTCAAGATGCTTATGGATTGGAGAAACTTGCTACGGAGGAGTTGTGTAAGCACTATACCAAAGACTTTGGAATTGAATGTCGTATTGGAAGATTCCATAACATTTATGGACCTTTTGGAACATGGAAAGGTATGCTCTTAAAAGTTATGGTGATTTTCTACATGTATTCGTGATTTTGTCTCTTGGTCACCGTCAATGGTAGGGAGCCAAGTGCAGAGAGGTTTAAGCCCGCTTTAAATTCTAAATCATATTTTTGGATCTTAGTAATTTTGTCGTTTTGGTATATTTGTCGTAGGTGGGAGAGAGAAGGCTCCTGCTGCTTTTTGCCGAAAGGCTCTCACTTCCACCGACAAGTTTGAAATGTGGGGAGACGGACTTCAAACTCGTTCTTTCACCTTCATTGATGAATGTGTAGAAGGTGTCCTCAGGTGAGCAATGTGACCGAAACTCACTTTTCATTTTGAGGTTCTTAGGTTTGACATAATTTCAAATTCCACAAATCTTTCATAGTTCAGAAGTGGAAATAAAATAATGAGATTCTCCTTTAAATCAGTGTACTTATTAAACTTCTGAGAAGACTCTTGAGTGCGTCTTTTTGTACTGTTGTAGTATCTCTGACTAATATTTGCTTGAAGCTGGGGGACTCAGGGACAAGCATTGAACTTGTCTGGTCAATGCTCTCTGGATTTCATGGGGAAAGGAGTTTTTGCTTGTTTTAGAAATAAAAAGGAATACATGCTCCTTAGCAAGTTCTATTTTTCTTCTTTTAAGGGGAAAAAATCTGTCCCCTTTTTCTGAAAAAGGAAAGATAAACTCATTAAATTATGATTCAAACTGTTGAAAAATAGTATTATTTCTTCAAATTGAAATCCATATCCTTCAGTGTTCTCATTGATTACCATCTTGGCTCCAATTTGTGTTTAGGCTGACAAAGTCAGACTTCCGGGAGCCAGTGAACATTGGAAGTGATGAGATGGTTAGCATGAATGAGATGGCCGAGATTGTTCTCAGCTTTGAGAACAAGAACCTTCCCATCCATCACATTCCAGGCCCAGAGGGTGTGCGTGGTCGTAACTCAGACAACACACTGATCAAAGAGAAGCTCGGTTGGGCTCCAACAATGAAATTGAAGGTACTTATATAACAAGACACCGCTTGCCTTATTACGAGGTTTTTTTAACTTATGATTTGGATTATGCAATGGGTCAGTCTTACAAGCCAAGTGTATATGTGGAAGCTTTATGAAAGTCATTGAAGTTCATAGTCATGCCTTGATGATTTACTTGCCTAGTTTTCCTGCAACTTCCTATTTAATCAAGCCATATTTGAATCTACTGTTCTGTAGGATGGGCTGAGAATTACATACTTCTGGATCAAGGAACAGATTGAGAAAGAGAAAGTTAAGGGCATTGATCTGTCTATTTATGGGTCATCCAAGGTGGTGGGTACCCAAGCCCCGGTTCAGCTAGGCTCACTTCGTGCTGCTGATGGCAAAGAGTGAAGCTGTTGAGGCCAACAGCTCTGGTAGCTTATGCCATAAAAGCTTACTATCAGCTACCATGTTCCATTGAAATTATAAGATATCTATAGCATCTTCCTGGTTCCATGGCTACTATTTCAGTCTGTTTAAGTCCATCTGTACAAGGGAAACTTCTGTTCTCCCATTTTATTTTGTTTAGCTTTTCAGAGTGATGCTCCATTGTAGTGTGATATGGTACCTTCTGAATAAAATTTCCTATTCCCTAAAGCATTGCTTGATTCTGAATGACAATTTTATTTATCACCTATAGTACTAGATCTTGGCTGGGTCTCATGATATCTGGTGAATATTGCACTTTGGGTGCTTTCATTCCATTCATCTTCCTTTCTAGATCCAACACATGTTGTTGTCCTGTGCTTTTTCTTTGCCTTTTGCCCCTATCTAAAAGGTGGAAAGAAAAGTGCAGTGGGTCTCCCTATGTGGTCCTTGGATGGTTACATGTTAGCCATGCCAGACCACAAATCATCCTATTCCCTCACAACAATCATCAATTTATTTATGAGTTGGAATTTTCTCATTTAACTTAGCCCACTTGTTGAAGTGACATTGATTTTGGGACCGTGGATATCCTCTGAGTATA
Source organism: Vitis vinifera (assembly GCF_030704535.1). Taxonomy (NCBI): domain Eukaryota; kingdom Viridiplantae; phylum Streptophyta; class Magnoliopsida; order Vitales; family Vitaceae; genus Vitis; species Vitis vinifera. Next base: position 7,309,625 of record NC_081818.1, on the reverse strand, counting down.
TTCTTTGAAATGTGTTTTTTCTTCTTGTGGTATTTTTTGTGGTGCTACTCGCATTTGGCCAGCACAACTTCCCTTTGGGTGGGTCATCCTTTTCGACCCTTTTTTAATGCTGAATCTGACAGAACTGTTGATAAGTAGGTGAGGCATTGTATAGGGCAAAGAGGTGTTGCCCCGCGGGTTGAGAGGGCAACCCCAGAGGATGAGAGAGAGATAAGTGCAGTTGAGTGGTTGTATGGTGAGAATTAGAAATTGTGGAGGGATGGGGATGGGTGAGAGGGTGTAGCATGGACATTGGCTTCTAAATGGCTGAGAAACATATAGGGATGATGATGATGGTGATGGTGATGGTGATTGCTGATGTGTTTCAAATGCAATATTTAAGATCTGTGAAATGTTCCTATTTCTTCTTTCAAGTCCATTTTTTGACAATGCCCGCCTAAACAAATGGTAACTTCACTCATCTGTTTAAAGACCATCTCCCAAAACTTACCCTATTCTCCACATTATCCTTCTTCATCCTTCAATTTTTCCCATGCTGCTTGCAACTATGGCAACAGTGCCATGGATGATGGGCTAGCCATGGTGGTGCACAACAATAGCCTTTAATGTTTTTAATATTTGGTTTATAATTTTGGGCATTTGAGAAAGTGGGATGGCAGGGGTTTTGTGTCATTTTATTTAACGGATGCCATGGAAATACTAAAAAGAAAAATCTTAAAAAGATGGGAGAAGTTGGGATATTAGTGGGTGAACTTGGAGACACTCATTTTGAAATGGTGCAAGAGGAGTCAGATCAATAGCAAGGAAGTGACATTGGCCGGCTCAAGGGAGATGATGGAGAAAAGTGATCACCATAGTCAAAATTTTGGTATGGTCGATCTTACTTAGAATTCCTAGTTCATCACAACTTCCATTTTTAACTCTTTGATGGTCATATTTCTCGTCCTTTCATTACTTAGAGTACGTTTGATAGTGAATAAGCCGAACTTATTTGACGAAACATAAACATAAACATAATCAAAGCAATTGGGTATAAAAAATTGTGCACATTGAGCAAGTAAGTGACTAGTGATAGCCACTAGATGGGGTCTATATTGTTCCCATTCTCACATGTCTGATGCTAAATGCAATCACATGTGTGTCCAAAATCACACCCTTATTTCCAAATGGGCATTGGGGGTCATAAAAGACAAGAGAAACAGGTTGGCAATGGTAAAGACAATAAATTTTGGACTCCCCACTTTGAAATTGCAATGAATAAAGCACAATAAGCAAAGGCAAAGTCGTTTTCTGGTGCTTTATTTTGGTAAGGGATCGGGGAACATAGTGTAAACATAGGGGACCATATCTCATGGGATCCTCAAATGTCACCCATTAGCCAAGGGCATGTCTAAAATAGAGGGTGGGCTCAATTTTGAAGGCGCCAAAAAACTCAACCCCACCTAAGCTGAATGGGAGTGTCCCCAACAAATACTCACTCCCTATCTGGCAAGAATCAACACTCGGAAAGGAAATACAATAGCATCCAAAATCAAATCACGGGAAACCCTTTTTCCAGCGCTTGAAAAAGGCAACAAACCAACTACCAAAACTTCAACCAACAACAACAGGAAGAAAGAATTATGGATACCACCCCTATAGTTTGATAATGACTTTAAATTAAATTAAATTTAATATTTATTACTTAATGATGTAAAGTAATTTTTAAATTAAATTATTTTTAAATTATTACTTTAAAACTTATTATTTATTTTTTATTTTCAGTATTAAAGTTGTTTGATAAAATTAATTTATAATTTATTTTAAATTATCAAATTGATATAATTACCTTTGTTAATTTTAATTAATATTATTTCATTAATTTTAACTCAAATTTATTTTTATTAATTTTAAACAATAAACTGATGAAATATCCATATTTAAAGTATTATAGATGTATAAGATAACTATTACATATTTATTCTAAAAAAAAAGAGTCATGTATGTAAAATCATGATTTTAAGATATATTGTCACTAGTGTGGATTAACTATTTTAACTTAATACTTAAACTTATTTTTTATTATTTTAATGTAATATTATTATTTTTTATTAAACATACTTAATATATTTAATGACTTAAATTAAGTAGTTAAGTCATATCAAACATGAAAATATCGATAAATACGAATATATTGATAAATATCAGTAGATATTATGACAAAAATATCAATAGGATGAAAGTTGTTCAAAATTCATTGAAATGTTTAAAAAAATTAAAAATAAGTGTAATTGAGATAGGTATGGTCAATAAATATTTATCAATTCTTTTCTTTTTAAAAATGATCTTATTTTTTTTAATATATTTATATTCATTTATTTTAAAAATTAAAAAAAGTATGATTTTGTTACTTCCTATAAAAGAGTGGAACCCTTAATGAAAATCTATTTAGTTTTTTTGTGTCTCTTTTTTGTTTTCTTCTTTCTTTACTTTGTTAGAACATGTTATCAACATGAATAGAATCTACAAAAGAAATAGAAAAACTTTTCTCTTTCTTTCTCACATATAGTTTTCAAGATAATGTCAAACTTTGCAAAGCTTGAATTTATTGCTCTCAATATTTTGGGCAATAACTACTTATCTTGGGTTCTAGATACCAAAATTCATCCAAATGCGATGAATCTTGGAAATACCATTACAGAAGGAAATGACACATCCCTGCAAGATCACGCCAAAACTTTAATATTCCTTCGCCAAAACTGTGGATGAATGTCGAAAAAGGAATGATTGGCCAAAATGGAAAAAAGCAATCTAAATAGAGCTAAACTTGTTAGCAAAATGAGAGGTATTTGGATCTATAGTTTAAACACCTAGAAACACAACGCCTGTTGGATATAAATGGGTCTTTATGAGAAAGTGAAATGAGAATGATGAAATCATAAGATATAAAAACACGACTTGTTGCTTAAGGTTTTTCTCAAAGACCTAGTATAGTATGAGGAAACTTATCCCCCCATAATAAACGCAATCACATTTCGATACTTAATAAGTTTAACGGTCTTTGAAGGACTAGAAATTTGTCTCATGGATATTATTGCAACTTATTTATATGGGTCTATAGCTACTGACATATATATGAAAGTTCTTGAAGGATTGAAATTGCTTGAAACAACTAATCCAAAGTCTCAAAATATGTACTTAATCAAACTACAAAGATCTCTATATGAATTAAAGCAATTAGGACACATGCGGTATAATCGTTTGAGTGAGTATTTGTTAAAAGAAAGATATGTGAATAATCCAATTTACCCATGTGTTCTTATCAAGAAATCGAAAACTGGGCTTATAATAATTGCAGTATATGTAGATCATTTGAACCTTATAGGGACTCTTGAAAAGCTCACAAAAGCAACCAATTATTTAAATAATGAATTTGAAATGAAAGATTTAGGGAAAACAAGATATTGTCTTGGCTTACAAATCAAGCATTGTATAAATGACATATTAGTCCATCGATCAACATATATAGAGAAAGAATTAAAACGATTTTATATGGACAAATCCTATCCACTCAGTTTCCCCATGGTTGTTCATTCACTTGAAGTGAACAAAGACTCATTTCATCCTAAAGAAGAAAATGAAGAATTGCTTGGTTCAGAAATACCATATCTCAATGCAATTGATGCACTACTGTATCTTGAAAATTGTACTAGACTAGACATAACATTCTCTGTCAACTTGCTAGCAAGATATAGTTTTGCCTCAACTAGAAGGCATTGGAATGAGATTAAACATATATTATCATACCTTCATGGAACAAGTGACATGAGCTTATATTATTCAAAATAATTAAAATCACAATTGATTGGGTATATAGATGCAGGATATCTTTTAAATCCTCATTAAGCTCGATCTCAAATGGGATATGTCTTTACTTATGGTGGTACGACAATATCTTGGAAATCGGTCAAACAAATAATGGTAGTCACCTCTTCAAAGCATTAAGAAATTCTTGCAATTCATAAAGCAAGTCGTGAATGTGTAAGGTCAATATTCAAGAAACATGTGAACTACCTTTCATCTGAGGCAATGCAACCAAATTACAAGAAGATAATGTTGCTTGTGTTGCACAAATTAAAGGAGGATTCATAAAAGGTGATAGAATTAAGTATATTTCCCTTAAATTCTTCTATACTCACGAACTCCAAGAGAAAGGTGAAATTGATGTTCAACATATTCGATCATACAATAATCTAGTATATCCATTCACAAAGGCATTACCTTCGACCACATTGAAAATGTTTTACTGTCATACCTTCGATCACAAGGTATGACATTGGAATGCGAAGATTGAGAAATCTACCAATTGAAGAGTTGAAGAAATCATGATTGTGTCTACAAAATGGGGAGAAAACTCATATAGATATACTACACTCTTTTTTCTTTTGTTTAGGCTTTGTCCTACTAAGTTTTATTGGTAAGGTTTTTAATGAAGTCGTTACCATATTCTTATGATCATCCAAGGGAGAATGTTATAAAATATGAAATTTTGTATCACTATAGTAATTTGTGAATGATCATCTATATATATATCTTTTTGTGGGAGAGACCTCTAATGAAAATCTATTTAGTTTTTCTTGTACATTCCATCCTCTCTTTCTTGTTTTCTTTTTCTTTTACTACTTTGTTATAACAATAAAAGTATTTTTTATTTAAAAATGTTAATGATTTAATTTATAAATTTATTATTTTCTTGTATTTAATGACCATAATTAAATTTAACTTATTTACAATAATTTATTTTAATTAATTTAATATATATATATATATATAGTGATATGCATTTTATGAAACTAAAAGCAGCATAGGTGTAGTGGCAAGGGCCTTAAACAGGGTTAAAGTCCTGATAGTGTGCTTTTGGTGTGATTTTTCATATCCTTGTGAAAATGAATCCCACACTGATGCTATATTTAATAAGGGATGCTCCCTGTACGCGCACACCGGAGGACTAGACTTATATATATCTTTTTGGATACTTGGCTAGAAAGTTACGAAGATCATAAAATCTATCTATAAGTAGTTGAATTTGTTGTCGGAATTTTCTTTAGTCAATCCTATTGCCCAGGCTTTTTCACTGGAAAACTGTTCTCAACCAACCATAAAAACAATCTAAAGAGTTACATGAAATAGGAGAGTTGGGCCTTCAGCTAATAATTAAAAGAGTGGAGAATATTCTTGGAGCTTACAAAGTAGAAAGCACAAGTTTCAGCTCCACTCCCAGAAAAAAACAAGTTTTGACATAACCACAATCTGTACTCCAATTTGTTGTTTTTGATGAATAAAATGGTAACTAGAATTTAGAAATCAATGCAAGGTAGTGAAAGCAGAAAATCATTCAGCCACTCAAAGGGCATCCCAAGTATGGGTATCAGTACCAGTCTCGATTCTATAGCATCAATTATACAGTGTAGTTTGACTGTTTGAGAATGATGAAATTTAACTGTATGCAAAAAGATATATGAACATAGAATTCAAAATATGTAAGGCTGTGAAAATCACAAGAAGCTCTATGAACCAGATTAGAGTAATATATGGTATACCAACTCGCCCTCCTCAGTTATCAAACACTGGATTGGCTTCAAGCTCGTCTGCAAATTTTTCAAGGATGTCTTCCACAAGTGCCCCAAACTCGCCCTTTTCTAGCTCCTCGTTATTCTTTTTGTCATCTACTGCCAAGAATACCTCGTTATAAATGGCTTCATGGGCTTCTGGTGGAGGCAAGCCCAACACTTTCCCATGTTTCTCGAGGAAATCCCTTATTAGTTTTGTATTCCCTGGTCCATCCTTTGCACGGTATTTTTCCAGCAATATCTGCTCTATGACATTGTTCAATTGTTGCTTATCACCCAGAAGCTGCATTATTTATCAAGAGATGGTCAGAATTTAGAAAGAAAATATAAGTCTTACAGAAAAATACATTTTAGAACAAATTCTCAAAATAGCACAGAACTATAGCATACCTGAAGTTGAATTAAGAGGAGATTTAATCCCATTTAATTTAAGTACTATTGATAACAATCCCAATATTGAAACTATTGTTTCAATTACTTGCAAATTTCTCACATTATTCCAAATAATTTTAAAATGACAGAGTATGTTTCCTTTTTGCATTGCTTGCCTCATGCAAAATCATTTTGAAATTTCTGGATTATAAATAATATTTTCCCTATTATTTACCAACTTTGAAATGGTGGACAAATTATCTGTAATGGAAAATACGAATTCCAAAATGGTCATCATCAGCCTGGAAAGGAGGATGGGGAAAAAGGTCAGAAAAATGTAATATTTTGAAATAGTACCAAGTGTCAATAGGAATTCAAAGAATTATTGCCCTTTATTTTCCCATACAGCATGTGCAATTTGAGAATGATTTTTCCTTGTAAATACTTATATGTAAGGATATTTATCAAAATGGAGAAAACAGGGAGATTAGACTACCTTTCTTAGCTTAGAACCATCACTGAACTTGATGTCCTGGATGACAACAACATGCTTTTCAGCAAGGGCTTCTGCCAGTTCTTGCAGAACAGGCTGGAGAAGTTCAGCAAATTGTGCTTGACCCAACACTTCATCCCCCTCAGCTCCGTGTTTCTTTAGGATGTCATTGAGCAGAGGAAATTCTATTCAATCATACCTTCCATGTTATTAACTTCGTTTTATGAAGAAAATTTCTTTCTGAGAACAGACTTAAAGTTACATTATAGATTAGCATGTTGATGGTGAGCATTGGGGACCAAACTGTGTGTGAGCTCCAAATCTGGGAAGATAGGGACATTTGACAACAAAACTCAAGAAAATCCCATAACAAGGATTTCACTGAAGATAAGGAAATCAGAAGGATACTATAAATCAAATAGAGTACCATGAAAAAGAAATATTAAAATCAATGTACTGATGCCCATAACGATTCAATACATTCTCATATTAACAAAATGCTCTTCAATCAGCAAAAGAGGACTGGAAGCCACAAAATAAGAAGAAAATTAGCAGCTTCATCCCCAGAAATGCCTCAGGTCACTGAAAGTGGAATGGACATAATTCTAGGTCTCTTAAGCAGACTAGATGTCGATGTAAAAGACTAAGGCATGAAAACAAATGCAAAAAATAACTATAGACAACTCTGGATCACTTATGTCCCTATATTGGATGGAAACGTGAAACACATAGAAACAAATTATTAATCACACACATTGAGAAACAAGATCACATACATTGAGATATAAGATGCCCAAGCACCTACACTATATTAACTAGTGTATGTGGCATAATAGAACTAAAAAATCACACTTTTGCCGCTTACCATGACAATGATCAGCAATAGACTGAACTGAAAACTTAAAGAGTGAAAAATTACAAGTTCCATAAATTTGTAGAGAGGGAGAGAGAGAGAACAGCTCTATCATCCTTAGCCTAATTCAATTTAACAGCCATCCTAAGGTAATTCAGTTTAAACAGCATACATATCTGGTTGACAAGGTATTGACTGTAAAACACTCAGCCCAACTGAGCAGAATCAAGCCAAAAATAAGAGATGTTGGCAGTGTAAATCCTATTCCTTAGGATTACAATCATCTCCATGTGAAATATTATACTGTCATTAGAAGCTAGTGACAAATCATTCTGTGTGAAAAGGATTGTACCTCCACACAGAAGATCAATTCTTCGTCGTGACATCAGAACAATCCCTATGATCAAGCTTGATAACCACTGGGGTATATAAGGTCATGTGCAAATGGCTTTTCTGAAGTGTTCACAAAGTGTTTGTACAATGATTACTTGTAGGTTTGTCAACCATGGAAGCGGGGTTCAGTGTTTATGCAGACTCTTCATGCAAAAATGTTGAAAGTCACTGACACATCCCTATCAGAAACCCAAAAACAGGAAGCTGCAATGGGAACAGTCTAATGGCCAAAATTAATTGGTTCACTGGTACAAAGGACTGGCAGCTTCCAAACTAGATGCATGATCACCACCAACATCACATATATTTTAAAATGAGTTTGGAGTCCACAAAGCATGATGGTTCATCTTTGTCTGATGCAATGAAATCACAGTTGCAATGTCTTAGGCTTTTAGTATCATTTCCTTTTATTAAAAGATGTAGGTAGATTTTCCTGAAGTTTCTGAACCGTCTACAAGATATTTCTAACCTCGAACCGCAAATGATTTTAACCACCAAATAGTTAGCATTACCTATCAGATGCCGTATCCTAAAATAAAATGTGTAGACAGTGTACAAGACCTTCCAAAAGGTTTGTGGTCATCACATTTGAAGAAGCTCCACAAAGAAAGGTAAGAAATACAAAGTGAAACCAAAATAAAAGGTATTGGGTCAGACCATCTAATTAATAATTGAATTTCAAAGGTCACTTGTCTTCACTATTTAAGGAGAAAACTGGGGTAGACTTCATGGTATAAAATGTTAAGCCTAATTTCAAAAATTTGCCTTGGGTTTTAGTGTGTGAAAGTTCTACGGCTTGAAGGCAAAATAGTTGTCTCACAAGATAGATTTGCTACCCACAACCACCTGCTACCTGGATTTTTCCTACTTAACCCTTTTTCCTCTCCAAATAGTTGCCCATCCTGTCTTTGTTTCAAAAACTGCTATAGCAAATGCCAGCCTTACAAAGAAATTTTGGACTTAGAACATAAATAATGCATAAATTTCGTAAAATTGAAATTTCTTTTCTAAAACTTGATATGACTACAACAGTATATTTTCTTCCATTTTTCTTTGAGACTTGAATTATGTGGATGACCTAGAATTTCAATTGAAAATTGACTCTGGACTAGTTGATGGAAAGATTCATGCAGCATGTTAGCCTTTTTATCTATTACAGGTTATGCATTTAATTTGTTACAGCTTTGTAGGAACTGCTTAATATCTCACTGCATATGCATCATGAAATTAGTGCAGGAAGTCCTACTATGAATATAAAGCACTTTTATCATAATAACTACAACAATATCATGTTAGCCCTTTTATCCATGACTGGCTATGCATTTTGCCTTCTACAGTTTTGTAGGAACTGCTTAATAATATCTCACTGCATATGCCTCATGAAATTTGGTACAATAAATTCTTCTAGCCTGAAGTAAATATGCTAAATATAAAGCACTCTTATCATAACAATTAAAAAAATGTAAACAGAGGATATGAAAATATATTAGAACCTCTAATCCTCCATCTATTCAGAAATCAAGCTATTCAGAATCTTGTCCAATAATTGTATGTTAGACATTGCAATTTTAACAATGGGCACCAATCACTTCTAGAACTAATGCTATTAAATAACATCGAGCAAGCTTAATTTAAAAAGTCCAGGAATTTAGAACTTCTTGAGGCACTCATGACACCACCAGGGGTGGGATCAACTACTTTAAAGCATGTAATGGGGTTATGATACGTCTATCACTTGACATAGAGAACAACTATTACAGGTGATTATGGCTTTTCATGAAACCTATCATCAAGGAAACAAAATTTGAATTCTGTTTTGGTCAACGCACTCAGAACCTTTTGGTTTCAACTTTCAACTGAAAATCACATTGGAATACTGGAATTCCAGATTTTCACTGTACTTTAAGAGGGTTTCAGTGCTGTTAAGAGTTATAACATCACACATTGAAAACAGCATGCTAGATTGAAGACCATTTTTTTTTTTTAAAATTCTAAAAAATTATCTTTAACTTAGAAGATCCTTGTGTCATTTTTATCAACCTTTCAAATTTAATCACCTCATGAGAATAATTTTTAGTTCTCAAATTAATTTCATCAAGGTGTGCCTCCTCCTTCCTTGCACTTAAACTATTTTCTATGGTTAAGTTCATATTTCATGAAAGATGTTGCATAAAATTGTAAATTTGAATCAAACCAGAGAGGTGTATGCGTAGATTATGTTATTATAATGCCTCAAAGAAAAATTGAAACTACCAATTTGTGATGTTTACAATAATGGAATGCAATTACCTATCAGTTTTCCCCACACAGTTATGCATATCAGAAATTTTTATATACATGTTCAATGATGATAGACACTATCATCATAATTCACATTCAGCTTAAAAAACATTTAAACTCAGCTTTTCATTGTATCGAAACACTACTCATTTTCACATGTGTTATGATCTGTAACTTATATCAGGTTTCAATTTCAATTCTATTTTCGACATAATCAAGTGTGTATGCCTCTAGCATTAGGTTTATGCTCAAGATTTAAAAATGTCTTCTTTCTTTAAAACTAAAAATAATAAATAATAAATAATAAATAAAAACCAAGCTAGCATTACAACAATCCATTCCAATCCAAAACAAGCTCAGGGAACAGCATACGAAATTTACGATAAAAATATGCACAAAACAAAAATAGATACTCAAAAAACTACATTGATGCACACTGATTATATTTAAATATGATGCAATGATCAAAATTAATATTCTTTTTTTTAGGAAAATGTTTTTTGTTCCATAAGCATCAATATAAGTGAATAATTATAATAATACTTATCAACCAAAATGCTAACAAGAAATGAGAGTGAATTATTGGCAGTTAACATGGACAATATGCATGCATTTACAGTTAGGTTGCATCTGGTTGCATGGAATTGGTGCAACAACCCGCTCCTTCCCATATGGATACTATCCACAAACTTCTTCCCGTATTCAATGTTAGATATCACAACTGGTCAGTGGAATTGGACACTAATCTAAAGTCCACTGGTCTTTTCTTTTCTTTTTTTTATTTGGCTTTATATACCCTTAGATTGGAATCCAATGTTTAATTCTTTAGACCCCAGATCCACAAATCAATTCCATAGAGAAAGTGGGACATATAGATTCCACAGAAGAAGAATTCCAGTCAATTCATTGTGTCCAAATGAAGATTTAACTTGGATTAAACACATAAAAATTCAAGAAGCTTCATCAAAGATTGCTAGAGGTATGAATGCAAACCTGAAAAAGGAGGAATACCCATTTCAACTCCCATGTGAAGAAGAGCATTCCTTATTTCACTCTTACTGATCTTTCCCGTATCTTCAATATCTAACTCAGTAAATAGATTCTCTGCTAACATTGCAAAATCATCTTCATCCTCTAAAAACAGTCGAAGAGTGTTTCCATCCAGAATTGACGCCACAATTGGATCATCTAATTACAAATTCAAACATAAGCATACACTCCCTGAATCATAAATCAGAAAACTGATGAAATGAACCAAAAAAAAAAGGAACAAAGGAAGTTTTGCCCATTCCAAACTTCTAATTCAGAGAATATATCAAACTAACAATAGACTGGATCATAAACATTAGCTTCAAATATAACCACAAATAACTTCAATTGATCCCACACGAAACAAGAAACACAACAATAGAAATACAGAAAAGAGTTTGCAGTACAAGAGTCCGTTGTAAACTTTCGCTTAGGGAAAAAAAAGGATTCAGCCCAACTAAACAATAGAGCAATATTTCAAACCAGTGAATTCTTCTTTTCCTACATTTTCTCATCAACGAAAAGTAGCCCAATTGGATTCAGAAACCGTAAAATGAATTGAAAAACCTTATACTTCACCGGATCTCCAAGATTAAAAAACTCTAATTCATTTTCCTTTCCTGCATTTTCCCAGCAGCCATATATGAACATAAAACGAAAAACTAAACCAAGTCAAACAATGCCGTCACGCTTACTCGTCTAGACTTTTCTTTTCTTCAGAAGGTAAAAAAAAACATTCCTCATGATCCAAAAATTTTCAGTCCTTTCTTCCATTTTCTCAACAATCAATCGGAGCATCAAAACAATACCTTGCAGTTCATCCGCGATCGCGATGACATACTCTCTGAACTTAGAAGAAGCTTCTTCGCGATCGAGTTCAGCGCACCGGAAATTGATAACATCGCCGACGTTGAGTCGTTTAAGCGCCGAAGACTTCACAGTATCCGGCAAAGATAGACCGCCTAAGAGAGAAGAAACTTTCGAATCAGCAACATCGAGGAGTTGAGCACCGGTGAAGGTGACATCAGATTCCGGAAGAGAGAGATCGGCGAATCGGAGCTTTTCGCCGTCGACAATCGTCAACCCTTCGTCGGCCATTTTCTAGAGAGAGAGAGAGTTGTGTTTCGAATTTAGTTTTTCTAGGGAGACGACTGAGATTTGAATTCGTCTGGACTCTGGACTCTGGGCCTCTCTCTCGTTCGTATACATACTCTAGGTTCCCTCTACCTGATTGCCCTTTTAATTTAACAAAATTTCGGAATTGCCATAGCAAATTTGTCCTGCAGCACATTCTTGAGCTTAACGAAACCAGGGGCCTTACGGGTATTATGCTTGTCTGGTACCGCTTCTCGGACAAGGTATTCACTTCGCTTGCAAATAGGCTTTTTCTTTCCAATTTTTTTTATTAAAAAAAAAAATCCTATTAACAAACTATTTTCCTTAATTATTCCTTTAATAAATATTATAATTTTAATTTAACCGTTTAAATTAGTAAATGGAAAAAGCGAAAACGTAACTGAAATTTTCAATATTATTAAATGATTATTTTTAAGATATTATATTTGATTTAGGATTAAGAGAGTACCCGCGATTTGGTGGGGTCAATGATTTGTGTCGGACGTCTACGCGTTCAGGACGCGCACGATGAAGTTTATTTTCCTTCCTAAAAAGCAATACTCCTATGCATGCAAGCCTATGCTAAGAAAGAATGCGACTTTAATCATTTTACTTTTTCTCCGAGGGATTAACGAGGATATTCCAGGCTGCTTGATTTCTATTGATAAAAATTATATACTTGAAAATGGATAATGTGGATAACCATTGTATATTTGAGTGATACTCATCTTAAACATCCGTAAATAAAGTAATTGATTTTTGTTATAAGGGGTTTCTTATTTTGTAATTTACGATCTGTATTCAATTATATAAATATTATTTGTTCTATGCCCAACGAACCTCATTGCTTTAAAACATGTCTAAATTTAGATGAAAAGTTTTAAATCTTCAAATCCTTTAACAACCTTTTAATCCACATTACTTCATAAATCCTATTGGTAATTGATCTAAATTTAAGTTCTACACTACCGCTAGCCATCATGTTTTATTTCTTATTTGGCCAAGTAACAAGGTTTCCTCCAAGAAAAGTACAATAGTTAGAAGTTGATCTTCTATCAATTATACTCTCAACCCAATCTACATCAACGTAGAGTTCGATTTGTAGTTGTCTTTGTTTCTTAAACAACAATTCCAAGAGTCTCTTTCAAGTATCTCAAGATTTTATACACAACATCAAAGTGTTCCGATCTTGGTGAATGTATGGATTGACTCACCATGCTTACTATAAAAAGCAATACTTTGACGTGTATTAGATAAATGGACTAACGTTCCAATAAGCCTTTGGTATTGCTCCTTATTCACCATATCTTAAGTTTTGGCAAATTATAGCTTTAAGTTGGGTTCAATCGATGTTTTAGCCACTTTGCAACCAAGCAATCCCGTTTCACCAAGCAAATCAAGTACATTTTTGTGTTGATTAACGAATATACCTTCCTTGAACCTAGCAAACTCCATCCCAATGAAATACTTCAATGTACCCAAGTCATTGATCTCAAAATCATTAGCAAGTTTCCTCTTCAATTTTTATAGTTCAACATTATCATGACCTGTCAAGATAATATCATCTACGTAAACAATCAAGATAACAATTTTCCCATATATGGTATGTTTATAAAACATAGTATGATTTATTTGACTTAAATGGTAATTATGACATCTTACAACCTTCCCAAAGCATTTAAACTATGCTCTAGGGGATTGCTTAAGGTTATATAAAGACTTCTTTAATCTACAAACTTTTATCTTTACCAAACCTTTCCTTGAAGCCATGTGGTAGGCTTATAAAACTTTCTCTTCCAATTCTCCTTTTAGAAAGATTTTTTTTACATCCAACTAATATGGGGACCAATTGGAATTCATTGTCAAAGATAACAAACCCGAATTAAGTTTATTTTGGCTATTGGAGCGAATGTCTTTTAATAATCAATCTCGTAGGTTTGTGTAAATTTTTTTGCTACGAGCCTTGGCTTGTACCTTTCTATGCTACCATCAACCTTACAGTAAATACCCATTTGCACCCTAGTGTCTTTTTTTCCCTCGGCAAGTCAACTACCTCCCAAATGTCACTTTTGTTAAGAGCATTAATCTCTTCCATAATTGCTAACTTCCAATTTGGATCATTTAAAGCTTTCTGAATGAACAAATAAGTGAGAAATTTGAGAGGTACATGCTCTATGGTTATTAGAAAGTTTTTGGTAAGATAAATTCTTAGCAATAAGATGATTGATACATATTCAAATTCCTTTCCTTATAGCTATAGGAGCATCAAGATCTAAAGGCTCATTGTTAGAAGAAATTGGAGATGAAATATGAATAGATTACATGGAATATTCAAAGGACCATCTTTTAGAGATTTTGGTTAATTCTATATTAGAGTAATAGACAAATCTACCTAAATCAAAGGACCATCTCTAAAAGATTTTGGTTGATTCTGTATTATATTAATAAGCAGATCTTTACCTTTTTTTTTTATGAGTTCTAATATAAATTAGAAGCTCATAATTTGGAATTGTTTTGATCATTTTGTAGTATTTCTCCTTCTATTTGTGATACATCTACACTTGTCAATGGCTAGCTAGAATTTCCTTTATTTCCAATATCTTGAATAGATTTTTCCTAAGTTGGTGTTTTGGAAAGAATGAGAGAAAAAAACTAGAAGAAGTGGAATTAAAAAGAATTGTATTAGGTAGAAGAAAAAAAATGTCCCAAAAATTGTATTTTTCTCTCTTTTTCTCCCCTTGGAGATTATTTTTGCTAAAGTAAGATCAATTTTCCAAAAAAGAGACATCCATACTTCCATGTATTTTTTTGGTTTGAGGATTATAACACTTTTTATTTGGAGTATAACTTATGAAAACACATTTTTCAGCTCTAAGATCAAGTTTAGATCAAAATTTGTTGGTTATGTGAACAAATACTATGCAATAAATTTTTTTTAATGCCAAATAAGATTGTATTCTAGATTCTAGAAAAGTTTTTTTGAGGCACTCTAAAGGCGTGATATATTTTAAAACTCAAGTAGGCATCCTATTAATCAAATAGGATGCTATTAAAATAGCTTCTCCCGAAAAATAATTTGGAATATGCATAAAAAACATTATGGCATAGGCCACTTCAAGTAAATGTTCATTTTTCTCTCACCAATTCCATTTTGTTGAGACATGTCATGACATGCAAATTAATGTTTGATACCTTTTTCTTTCAAAAAATTTCTCAAGCATTCATTAAAATATTTCATTTTATTATTAGAGTGAAGAAGACTAATTTCCACTTCAAATTTTTCACTCATAAAAAATGCCTAACATAATCGAGTGTGATCATTTATAAAAGTCATAAACCTTTTTTTTTTAAATAAAAATTTGTAGCCTTTGGAAGACCTTAAACATCACTATGAATCAAATAAAATGGTTTTGGAGCACGATAAGGTTTTGAGATATAAGTAGTGTGATGACTTTTTGATAAATGACAACTCTCACATGAAAAGATGAACAATCCAAATTTTTAAATAAAGTAGGGAATAAATGTTCAAGATAAGTAAACTAGGATGTCCTAATCTAAGATGCCAAAGCATTTTTTGTTCATGAACAAAAAATGAACTAACTAAAGCCTTGAGTTTTTTTTTTTTATTATTATTGAAGAGGTTGTAATCAAAATAGTAAAAACCATCTATCATCCTAGAATTATCAATCAACCTCCTCGAGCTTTGGACTTGAAATTCATAATGAGAATCAAAAGAAAGTAACTTGTCAACTAGAATATTTGGACAATTTACTTAAAAACAAAATATTACAAGCAAGTTTAGGGATATAGAGGACAAATTTAAGATCTATATTCTCTAAGATTTTTATCAAGCATTTTCTTGCAATAAGTGAGAAATTACCATCGACAATTCTAATTTTTTTTCATCACTAGAACAAGGTGAATAAGTATTAAATAGTTGAGAAAAATTGGTCATATGATCAGATGCACCTGAATTAATGATTTAAGAAGTAGAATCTGAATAATAAAATATCGCATTGGAGTTATAACTTGTTTGAGAAAGAGAAACACAAGGAATACCAAATGAGGGATTGGACTTTAGTAGTTTAAGAAAATGATGAATCTACTCTTTACTAAAGGGACTCGTCTCAACTTCATTTGCAAAAGGAAACACATGATTGGATTTGTCACCAAGGTTGTTGTTTTTGTAATTTGCTGATTTTCCATGAATCTATTTTTCACGTGCGCCCCCACTCAATTGGCGAGACTCGCTTTTTATTGGTGAAAAATTAATTTTGGAAAAAAGTTGGAGTTGCCATTTATTTTATTTTTATTTTAAAGGGAAAATAAAATAAGAAAGAAAAACCTTGAAATGTGACTCCATAATTTTTGGAAAAAGCATGTCTTTGAAAAACCTGAGTCTAGGTCCGGGGATCAGGTTACCTATTGGAAAGGTACCTCTAAAAGGTAGCACCCCTTTAAACCCTATAAAGGTCTCTACTGACTAAGTTGAGGGAAACATGACAATTAAATGGTTGATCATGGATACCTAAGTAAGCAAGAGGTTTTAAAAAAAATAGTATGTCAAGCAAGAAAGTCTGATCATAGGAGAGAGTCAAAGTGCGTACCTGAATGACTTCTCAAGCGTTATCATGAAACATAAAAGTTAATATAGAAATACATCACACAACATGTGCTTTTGTCAAAGATAATCAAGCAAGCATCAAATATATATCAAGGTAATCAAACAGGATGGCAAGCATGGGCATAGTACACAATGACAATCATATTCATAGGGTTTAGAAAGTGGGTATTAGGGAACGTACTTGGATGGCATAGATAATTCCTAATGCGCTTCCTCAGGACATGGGGGGTTAAATAATAAATAGTAAAATAAGAAATCCTAACATACGTATCTAATTGGCATAGAAAAAATGATCAAAGAATACGAAATCATCAATTATCACACACATCTTATATGCAATTCCAAAAAAATAGATAGATATGATTACGACAAATAGCAAGGATAGTAGCAAAGATAAGTTTTGAAAAGATTTTCTTATGTAGGGGTTTCACCAATTCCCCAATTGATTTACACGAATTTAGCCCAGAATTATCCTATTTATGTGGGACCACAAGCTTTGATTTGTGTCTGATTTAAAACCAAAATTTTCGTTAAAAACAGATAAAGATGCAAACCAATAAAAAAAATGGTTGCATATTATTTTAAGAAAATGGGGTTTTTTATTCTAAGAACTCTAAATGTACTTTTTAAAATAGGTTTTTATAAGGAACATTTTGAGAAAAGTATTTTATTTTAAAGGGAAAGACATTATTCACAAACAAACGATTCGCAAAGATCAAATATAGGCAACCCAAAATAAAAACAAAATCACAAAGTAAAATTTTCTCAGTAATCAACAAAACTAATAAAGGTGAGGGTAGAGACCAATCTTCATGATTTTTCAATGACCTCTAAAAATTAAACTTCACAAAAAACTATCAAATGAATAAACTAAATGACTTTAGATCAGATAAGATTAGAAGATATTAATCAGGAGTTAAAAATGGGGAATCGAACACAAGAGAATAATAAAAAACTAATATAAGACTAATTAAGCTGATTAACTAAAATTTTAGAGAAACATATGAACTAAATTATGATCAATTCAAGAATGAAAATTTATATATTTAAGATAGAAATAATACAACTTAAGATCAATTAAACAAGTTATTTAAAACTTTGAAAAACATACAAACTAAAAGTGGATCAACCAAGAAATAAAATTAATAAGTTCATAATATGAAAATGACATGGAACCAATTAACTTAAACAACTCAAGTCCTAAAAACTCATGTACTAAAAAGATGAATAAAAAATAAGATTAATATTTAAAAACATGAATTCAATCGCATAGGATCAATTAAACTAATAAATTAAAATCAACGAATGCATTTAAACTAAAAACGAATTAAAAATTAAAGTAATTGGAATTAAAAAAAACACAGACTTTATCTAGCGTGATTATTTAAACTAAAAACAAATTAAAATCCAACTAATTAGGATCACTAACACATTCAAATTAAATCATAAGCTAAAACTAAATTAATCCAGAATTAAAAAAAATAAACTTTATCTCTCAAATTTTTTTAACTAATAAATTCAGATGGACAAATACGTTTAAACTAAAAACAAATTAAAATTGAACTAACTAGAATTAAAAAAACACAAACTTTATTTTAACTTTCATATAAATTAAAATAAACTAGCATAAAACTAATGAATTGCAATCATAAAAGAGAGACATTTAATCCAATAAAAATAAAAGATTGTAAGAATCGAGATTTAAAAGAATTTATCACAAACAATTAATTAAATCAATAAACTAAAAATCCAAACTAAAAAAAGAAATATTGTATCGAAAACCGAAAACTAACCTGTATTGTGTAGGAAAAATACTCTCTTGATCAGCTCAATTAGTGTTTGAAGTCCTCTGCTGCTCCCCAAAAAACTCTCGTGCGTGTCCTCTTTGAAAAAAATTCCTCTCTCTACCAAAGAAATAAAATTCCTCGCGTGTTCTCTCTGCCAAAAAAAAAATCATCCCCCCCTTCCCCCCGTGTCTGTCTTCTCTCTTACTTCTTCATCAATTTTTAGCCGTTGAAGACCCTCGTCAAATGCACATATATTTAACAGAGAATTCAGTCACTCCACTAACAACATGGAGTCATAATTTCCTCCACTATTCTGCCATAATTTTCAGCTCACTTATCAATGCTCCTTCACCAAATTTCCAACACATTTCATTGTGAATTTTTAGCCATGAAAAAAGCTTCCATTCACAGCCACAATTCTCGTGTGTCCACCACAAAATTCAGTTTTCAAGAATCCACCTTTTGCATGAAACTACCATCAAAGGAATTCTCCATATGCAACCATATATTCCGTGATTCATCCATTGAGATTTATAAATTCAAGGCCATTATCTCCATTAAGCTATTTTAAAATTCATCCATGGAGATTTATAAATTCAAGGCCATTATCTCCATTAAGCTATTATAAAATTCATCCATGGAGATTTATAAATTCAAGGTCATTATCTCCATTAAGCCGTTGTAAAAGTCATCCATGGAGATTTTATATGCAAGGCCATTGAAACCTGATTGGAATCAAGTAATTAATATTCACAAAGTGGCTGCCCATTCTCCATTAGAATCAAAGTGTTAATACGGCTGAAAGTGAATGAAAGTCTTTCCCTTTAACCAAGGCATCAACACGGCTGAATGTGTATAGAATCTTCTTCATTAAATCAAAGCGTCAACACGCGTAAAGGGGATGAAATTCCTGCCCGCTTTGATGGAGATCTCCCCTCCTTCCCAGAATAATGTAGCTGAGTTCCAACCCCCCACCTCAAAAATCTGATTCTAAATGTCTCCGACCTGTTGTGTGTGTAGCTCTCCCAATCTGACTTGTGCGTGTGTTCTTGGAAAATCAGAATTGTACGTGGACTCCTTCATGCGACTGTGGAGACTTCCTGAAGTGGTGTGTGGCTGTTGGTGCGTGGTCCCCATGCTTGAGATTCAACTAAAGCACATGCATGCATGGATTCCTTCAATGAGATATCCTTAAAAAGATTTTCAGAGAAGTGATGCAAAACTTGTCTAGTCCTCGCTCACTGCAAGTCTTAGGGCCAGAAAGTCAAGCATGGCCCATCCTGTACCTCCCTTTCCTAGCTTCATCTTGGCTTCGCTCGATCATGAAACTATCTCACATCCGGCTTTTTTTTTCACTATTTACTATTATCTCATTCATGCACCATACATCTTATCTGTAATGATAAATTCAGAATTCAATCTGTTGTTTCAATCTTAACCTCAATGATTGCTGGTTGATCCTGAACTTCATGCTTATTTGCCCTTTGTGCAGCTCTTATTTTTTCTTGGATTTGGTGCACATATTTTACTACTATAATATGGATCTTGGGAGCAGGCTTACTTGATGAGGCTACATTAAAACTTGACCTTTTTCTCGGCTCGATGGAGATATTTCTAAGCCTTTTGTAAGTGGACGGTATAGAGAACAGGAATGGAAGATTTCAATATTGGCTTCCCACAGGTTATGGGTCCCGTCTGCGCTGTCTTGATGATATAATCACAGGGCTTGTAAATCTGCTGTTTCGGATCACCAGATAACAGAACCTTGTTAGTGCCCTCTCCTCATCCTCCTTGAATGTCTATATAATCAAAAGCCCCTTTTCTTCTTCCCAAGACGTCAATTTCTTTTTGTATGGAAGTTTCCATATATTCTTCTATGGGCAGCAACTTCTTCTCCTTTCTTGTAGTCGTGTCCTGCTTATATGCATGGTGGAGGTAACTTTATAAAATAATGCAGATGTCACTTTCCTTTCTCCAAAATTTTGGTGATCTTCCTTCCAAATATCTGGCAGCCCGTTTTTTAGAAAAAATAAAAAATCTTCTTTCCATCCTTCATTCAGCCGTGATCTGCTTTCATTTCTTTAACACTTTAAATCTCCTTTCCATCCTCCATTCAGCCCTAATCTGCTTTCCTTTCTTTAAGGATATAAATCTTCTTTCCATGTTGCATAGAATATCCCCACATATATGCAGTCGTGTACACCAAGGATCTTCTCCGATGTGTGCATTCGAATCTCATGCCAAAATAAAATAAGAATTAAAATTAGTAAAGGTCATGAAATTGAAAATTAAAACTAATTTAAAATTATACAATTAAAAACATTATATCTATCATAGGTACACAAAAATAATTAAGACATCAGTTTACACAATTTATCATCAATCTCATGCAATATTCTATAAAATAAATAAATAAAAACAAATAACTAACCAAATAATAATAAATAAATAAGTAGATAAATAAATAAAATAAATAGATAAATAAATAAATAAGAAACCGAGTACATGCCAGCATTAAAAGTGCAAATCATGCAAATTATGTAAGTCATGTGGGAATTACCTAAAAGGTAACATATGTGGGTCAAGATGCCTAAGTGGATCTAAAGTGAGTGTGTATAGGCTAGAAGGTGCCTAGGTGGGTCTAAGCGGGTCAAGGTGAATCTAAGTGGGCCTAGGGTAGTGCTTAATGGGCCAAGTGTATCTAAAACTATCCTAAAAATGAATGAAAAACCTAATTCTAAATTAGGGCTACCAAAGGTCACAATAAGGGGTCAGATAATCCCTCAATCAAAGTCTCCGAGGTGGCTCAAAAAAGATAAGTAGTATGAGTAGCTATGGGCCACTAAGGAACTACTGTAAAGTATTGAATAAGTATCTAATAGGACATGTGCTAGGAGGACAAAATTGAGGGTCTACAATTAGTGCTCATTCATTTTCCTTCGATCTATTTGTTCCTCTCATGGTATTTCATTTGTCTTGTCTTCATTGTTCTTTGTTCATATCTATTTACATTCTATCATTAGTTCAATATTATTCCTTTCTTCTCTTTCATCATTGATATATTCATCTTGGATTCTTTCTTCATCGCTGATATATTCATATTGGACGTCCTTAGGTCCATGATTTATGAGACTTTCTACACTTATTGCATTTTATACACGAGGGTATGGGGTTTTATCATTGGGATTATTGAGTCTAGTTTCCCTTCATTTCTTTACCCTATTACTCTAACCTACTTTACGTCCCGAGTCTTAAGACTACCCTGAGGCCATGATATCACGCATTATGTTTTGATAGCTCTCATGTGGGAGATACTTGGGATCGGTCGGAGAACATTTTGATTATGATGGTTCAGAAGTTGTGGTATGACCCCACACTAGGGCATAGCCACCTCAGAGAGTTTGTTGGATATGCAACCTTTTTATTTGATGTATTGCACCGGGGCATACTCTTCTCAGCCGATGATGGATTTTGGGTCATGGCCATCCCTTGGAGAAGATCAGACATCATTTTTCACATTGGAGCGTGAGACATGATTGGTATATTTCATCTGGTGTACTTTACATAAGGGCATATTTCTTGGTCGATGATGGTTTTTGAGGCATAGTTGTTCATTGGAGGTGATTAAATTCCTTTCACATTGGAGTATGAGATATGATCAGTGATTTGATTGGATGTGTTTATATGGGAGCATAACCCTTTCATTGGTATTGAAGGATTTTTCAGTGATTGGATCATGACGCACATTTGTGAGAGCTATATTAGTTCTTGAGCATTTCAAAGATTGCCTTACACTAGGGCATAACCCTCTCATCGGTGATTGATCTTAGAGGCACCAACTTACATGATCACATCAGATAGCATTTTTTTGTTCAGCCATACCACTTTGCTTGACTTTCCACATTAGGATTTGCTCATTCATTGGAGGAGATCAGATACTCCCATCGTGTTACAGTATGAGAGGACTTCAGAGAGTAGAGATTTATTTTGACTTGATGATGTATCATGGTTGTACTTCTCTCATCGATGCTTGCTTTGGAGATGCTTACATTGGGGCATAACCCACACATTGGTGATAGATTTTGTGAGATGATAGTTTATGCCAAACACATATTTTCCAGAGATTATCTTGCACTGAGGGCTTACCTATTTTGAGATGATGCATTCATACTAGGGCATAGCCAACTTGTTGATTATGACATTGAGACTCCACCTTTTATTTATGATTGTTGCTTTTGATGGATCATAGAGTTATTGACACCCTGGGTTTAGTCTTCTCAGCTCACCTAGTTTGATTTGGTTGCCCACTTACCTTTGTTGGACATCCTACCTTTGATTCAATTATATTTGCATCTATCTTGTCAGAGCCTTGCATATCTTCTTTGGAACCCACCTATTTCATCATCTTACATGACCTTATCCCATTCTCTTGATCAGAGGAGGATACATACTAGTCTTGAGCTTTATGGTTGAGTTTTCACATGCCTTTGGACATTAGGTTCAACATTTTCCATGATGGCATGACCTATTAGATTGTTGATGTATTTGTAATGATGTTTTCATATTGATAGTTGATATGTTGTGTCTTGATTTGCTTACATTTCAGACTAGGAGTCTTGGTCAACATTTGTTTGGTCTGTTATTTTAGTTTTTCTTTGTCAACATAGTTTTTATGATGTATGGTCTTATTTAAGCATTTATTCATTGATGTTAGACTTTTTCATTGCATTATCATTGAATATATCCTAGAGTGTCTTGTATGGTGACATTTTGTGTCTTATGTTAGTTACTATCTTACATTGGGTGCAACCCCCATCCTTAAGTTCATCAGATCTTTTGCAGATTTTCTCGCTACTCGATCTATTTCTTGATCTTTGCGAGTCATCATACTGGAGCATACCCCCTTTAGCGTTCTTTTACTTAGGCATACCCCCCTCTTTGGATTTATCACATCTCATGTTGATTTCATGGTTGTTAGACCCATTTATCGATCTTTACGAGTTATCACCTAGGGCATCCCCCTACCGTCAGTTTGTTCAAGGCATCTCCCTTTTTTCTAGGTTATTGAGGGCATCCATTTTTTCTGTTAGTTTTTCTAGGGCATCCCCCTATTATCAGTTTGTTTAGGGCATTCCCATTGCTTCAATTTTTTTTTTTTTTAGGACATCTCAATTTTTTCAGTGATTCTCACCACCATAGATCAAACATCTATGAGCATTTCAAATTCACCATCATAGATTATCATCTATGGGTTTCGATCAGTTTTCACCACCATAGATCAGACGTTTATGGGAATTTCAAATTCACCACCATAGATTAGACATCTATGGACATTTCAGTTGATTCACCACCATATATTATCATCTATGAGCCTTGATCAATTTTTACCACCATAGATCAGACATCTATGGGCAGTTCAAATTCACCACTATAGATCATACATCTATGAGCATTTCAAATTCACCACCATAGATCGTGTATCTATGGGCATTTGTTATAGTTATCTCACCATCATAGATTTTCATCTATGAGCATTTGTTTCAGTTATCTCACTACCATAGATTGGACATCTATGGGCATTTCAGTTGATTCACCACCACATATTTTCATCCTTGGACCTTCGAGATTATCACCACCATAGATTTTTATCCATGGGCCTTTGAGAGTTTCCACACCATAGATTGGCATCTATGGGCATTTTAGTCATATCACCACCGTAGGACTTCACCTGTAGGCTTTTTGATTTAACGTTTAGAGTTAACTTTTTGGTTTGGCTTCTAGAGCCATTATTTTCTCAGTTTAACGTTTAAAGTTAGTCTTATCATTCAAAGCCACAACTCCTGATATTTATGATCACTAGCATTACATGATTTGTTCTCACAGTTTCACATTCCATCTTACTTATTTATTTGTTGCATATGTGCTTCTCACTTCATTATGATATTCTAAAGTTTCTTCTCATCTTTTGTGCAGAATATAGCTCTGTGAGCTTGTAACATGTGTCTTGATTGTATTGTTGGATGTCTTTCACCTTGTGTCCTCGTATGATACACGTATGGTTTTTCTTTTTGTACTCATTCCTATGCTCTTTGGTGGTTCGATTGCTAATCGATTTCGATATCAATTTTCGAGTCACTTTTGAAGACTTTTCAGGTGTAGTCTAGATCCATAGTGTAACTTTAGGGACACCTTAGGAGTTTTCGTTCTTGCCATTTCCTTTTTATAGGGTTTTAGAGCCTCTTTGTTCTTGTTTTGGTTTAAGAGAGCTCGTGTCATACTGGGACAAATTTGGTGGTCTTTCTTTTTCTTTGATAGAGCCCACTTCATTTCGTTTGTGTATACACTCACTTTACTCATGGACTCTATCGAAGATGAGCATATTTATAGATCCCAAAATTTATCCCAATTTTATTTTTACATTAATTTTGAGCCCAATTTTGTCATTAGATTTTAAATCCCGATTACATGTGATAATTTTTTGGCCCACTCACCTTTTAATTTTTAGTTTTTATTATTTTGTAAATTGTTTTATTTATTTATTTATTATTATATTATATTATATCATATTATATATATTTTTTTCTCTTTTTTTTCTCTCTCATCTCTCCACTTTTTCTCATCTCTCCTCCACCTACCCCCAATACCACACCCATACCCCCACGTGCAAAGACCATCCAATTTTTTCTCTTCCATTTTTTTTTTCTCCACAGCCCTTCCCTCTACATTGCCATTTTCCAAAGACTCCCATTGTCACACGCTTCCCATCTTCCTTCATTTTTTTTTTCTCTTTCTTTCCTTTTCCCCTCCTCACACTCCACGACCACTTCCAACACACACCAACCAGGCCCATCTTTTTTTTTTTTTTTTTTCCCATTTTCTCCATCTCCACTTTCTTTTCTTCCTCCACACGCTGCCATATGCCTCCTCATTTCCTTCATTCATTTTTTTCTTTTTCATTTTTTTTTCATTTTCTATTTTTTATATCCCGTGAAACCCATCTCCATACCCATGGTCAGCCAATCATCGCCGACAACGCCATTTCCAGCAGCCGGGGACCACCTCTCCTTCCACCCATTTTTCATCCCACCACTATTTATTTCTCTCTCATTTCCTCTCATTCTTTCTTTTTCATTTTATTTGTATCTTTCTTTCCTCAAGTCCATGGCCAATTTTTTCACCAATTTTTTTACCACCTATCCCTTCATGGTCTCCCAAAAAAAAAACGTGTAGGTTTATTTTATGCATTATTTTATTTTATTTTCTTTGATTGTAATGGTAATTATTGTTTGTGAAATTTGGATTGTTGAATTAATATGAAATTTGGACTTTATTAATTAGTATGGAATTTGAGTTAATTTGTTGTTGGTAAATTAATATGAAATTTGAGATAATTTATTATTGGTGAATTAATTTAGAATTTGCTAATTTGGGCTCATCTTGATTGACGAAATTTGTTGGACTAATTTGAAATTTGAATTTGGGCTTGAATATCTATTGTGAATTTTATACATTTCTAGATATTTACATTTGGGCTATTTTTGTTTTTGTATGAGCCTATTCTACAATTCTGTTGGCTGAGTATGAATTTATGACACGTGGAACACGAAATTTCATGAAAGAAAGTGAGACTCGAAAAACTGTAAGAAGACATTGAACTTGTTTAAGCTTATTTGAGTACACGTTTTATTTCTCATCACTATTTAGTTTTATTTTTATTAATTTTTGTAAATATTTATTTGTATATATTTGTTGAGTGTGTACAAAATTGAATATTGAATAAATCGGAAATTTTGTTTGAATAAGAGGAACAATTCAATAAACATGTTTTAATAAAATAATAGTTTTAAAAAAAAATATTCTTTTAAATAAAAGAAAATTTTTTTTATTAATAAAAATTCATAAAAATGCTTTTAAAAAAATCCAAGAAAATTGTTTCTAATAGAATTTGAAAAATTGTTTTTAATAATAATTGTCCAAAAATTTCTCTGTTTAATAAAAATTATCCAAAAATTATTTTGTAAATAAAGTTGTCCCAAAAATTAATTTTTAATAGAATTGTCCAAATTTTTTTTAATAATTTTTTTCCTTAATTAAAATAGGATTAAAAGTATTTTATTAGAAATAGAGGATTTAAATTTTTTTCCTTTTTAATTAAAAATTCTTTTGCAAATAAAGTCATGTCTTTTTAAATAATTTGTATAAATCACTTTTCTTAAATGAAAATAAATTGAAATACTTTTATAAATAAAATTGTAAAAATTCATTCATTTTTTTTTTGTAAAAACAAGTAAAAATAATTTTTGTTGTCAAATTAAAATCTTGTAATAAATTCTTTTGATACAATAAATATAAATAATTTTTTTTTTTTGAAAACTGACTACAAATGAAATTGAGAAAATAAATTGACTCTTTTTTGTAAATAAATAAATTAAAATCATTAATTCAAAGTCATTTTTAATAAAATCCTTTGAAATTTCTTGAAAACTATTTTTTTAATATTTTTTTATTTAGTTCAATAAATCATTTTGCATAATTCTCTTGTTATTTATTTTGTGTATTCTGGTAATTAGATTACATCATTAGTTTTGTGTATATTGATTTTCACCATAACTTGTACATTGATTATTTTTCTTGGTATCCATAATTAATTAATTAATTGTCACAATTCTCTTAATTCGTTTAGTAGAGGTTGTAAGTATACAGGCTTAGAGGGGTTTTACGACTTACCACCGTACCTTCCCAATAGGTAACCTAACCCCTGGATCAGACTTTGGTTTTGCAGACATGTCTTTTCCAAATAAGGAGTCATACAAGGTTTTCTTTATTATTTTGTTTTCCTTTTAAAAAGTAAAAATAAAAATAAGTGAAGACTCCAAGTCTTTTTCTAAAAATAATTTTTTTCATAAAAAAATGAAAAAGGAGTTTCACCATTCAAGTGGGGACGGACGTAAAAAACGCAGGTCCACACACATACACATATATATAACAAGCGGGATGACCTTGTCCCCGCTTGTTTACATTCCTAAGTACTTTCCTTTTTTCACAAAATTATTTAACATTTTTTGAGATTGTATTTTAAGATGAAAATATTTAACCCTCTAGTTTTTGTAATTTATTTCTCAATGAAGACTTTTAAATAATTTTACAACTTAATTCTACCAACGCCTTGTACTAAAATAAATGATAAGCAATAAATGTTAATTATGCTAAATTATGCAAAAAAAAAAAAAAAAAAAAAAACAAAAAGCAAAAAAAAAAAAAAAACAAAAAAGAAAAAAAAAAGAACATTTCACCAATTTAACCATTAAAAGCTTGGTTAAAATTTTGACATAGATCATTTACTAGCTATATTGAAAGGATGTTTCGAAGAAGTTAATACTTAATATTTAATAATTTAAAATAACTTTACTATAAATTAATATGCTTGAGTTATTAAATCATATATATTAAGTCATTAAATTGATTTATTAAAATCATTTTTTAATTTTAAGTTGTAATGTTAAGTTATTTAACAAAAAATAAAGTATGTTTAATGACTTAAATTAGATTGTTAAGTTATATTAAGTCAAAATCGATTCATAAAACACCCTCTAAATTTCTAAGAAAAATTTGAAAACAAAATCCCATCATGGATTCCGAAAAACAAAATTCTTACAATTTTCAACTAAAATGAAAAATCATATACACCAGCTAAACATCATCCAGAGACTTTGAGGGCACAGACACAAATTCTTCCATGTCAAAAACTGAATTATTCTTAGAATTCTCAAATATCTCCCCATCACCCCACAAGGCATAACCTTCCTCCCCATGCACTGCATCGTCGCCTATCTGCAACTCATCCTCAGCTAGTCTAAGTGGAACCAGGGTTCTAATCAGCAAACAAATGAAGCTAGTCATGACAATGTTGAGGCACACAATGAAGAGAATGCCTACAAGTTGAATTCCCATTTGTCGTAACCCTTTTGAGGTTCGATCTTCTTGAAGAGCGTAGGCTAGGCCAATGTATTTCTCCCAATCGGGTACCATGTAAAAGAGGCGGCAGAGCTTTGGCATGGCGAAGAAGCCGGTGAGTATGCCGCCTAAGCTTCCCGCAATGGCGTGAGAGTGGAAGATGGACATGGTGTCGTCCACTTGTGTAAGGAACTTGAGCTTGTTGTGGAGCACCATCATTGTGTACCATGGAATGCTTCCTGAGAATACTCCCATTAGCATGGCTGCCCAACCTTGGACTACTCCTGTTCAAGGGTAAGTGGGGTTTGTTCAGAAATGAATCTCATATAAATTGAAGGAAACATCAGAAAGAAAAATAAGGGTTTGTTTGAAAAAAAATTTCCAGAACTGTTTTTAAAACAAATTTTGACAACTTTTTGCGTATAAAAGCTTGTTTGGGAATTGGTATATTTTTAATTTCTTTGTGATGTTTTTAAATATTATTTTAAAAATAAGAAAAAGCAAACAAAATATGTGACTCTATCTGGAAAATGTTTTTTAAAAACAAATTTGAAACAGTTTTCAAGAACAATTTTTTAAAATTGTGTTTTATGACTTATTTTTTATTTTTTGAACAGAAGTCTAGTATGTTTACGAACATAAATGGACTTATTTGGTAATTATTTTTAAAAACGGTTCTAAAAAACAAAATTTTAAAACTGTTTTTTATTTTTCTTTTATTTTTATTTTTTATGTTTTCTAGAATAAAAATTTATTTAGAAACCTAAAATACTTTTAACTTATTTTTAATATTTTTAAAAATAATTTTTATATTTAGTGTTTTATTTTTAATCATTATATAAATTTATATAATTATTTTTTTAAATAATTCTAAGAAAATAAATGAAAACAACATAAAACAATTAAAATATGTTATCTTTAAAAGCACCCTATTTTCTGTTTTTAAAAACAGAAAATAGATTTTGTTTGCAAACATGTTTTCATAATTTTTTGTTATGAAAAATAAAAAATTGTTTTCGAAAACAGTTATGAAACAAGCCTAAAATATTTTAACTTGTTTTCTATGATTTTAAATATGTTTTAAAAATAAATTTTATATGTAATTTATTTTTAATTAGTCTAAATATTTGTATAATTATATTTTAAAACAACCTTTGAGAAATTCCATTAAAAATAATTAAAATATATTTTCTGAAAACATGTTATTTTGTGTTTTTAATAACAATTATATATTTATATTTATTTATGTTTTTTGTTTGCCAAAAGTATTTTCCTATTTTTTTTCCTTTTTTTTTAAGAATAAAAAACCGTCTAAAAAAAAAAAAAGAAACAAAATATGACCAATATGCTAAAAAAACATCATATTTTTTTGTTTTTATGAATTCCTATTGTGAAATATGTTTTCTTTTTCTTTTTATCAAACAAGCCCTAATCCTTCTATGCAGAAGCGTTGACATAAGGGGACTAAAAAGCCCAAAGGGATGTCATCAATGATTGGGTTGGGCCCATAAAGCCCAGAAAGAAAAAAAAAAGTGAAAAGAAAGGAATGTACCAGCTGCAGGCGTGATGCAAACCAAGCCAGTGATCATGCCTTGTATAGCACCAAACACACGTGGCTTCCCAAAGAAAATGGTGTCCAGGATTAACCACGTCATCAGACTAGTAGCAGCGCAGACGTGGGTGTTGAGGACGGCCAGAGATGCGTCCAAGCTGGCAACAGCGGGAGCTCCGCCGTTGAAACCACTCCACCCCATCCATAGCAGCCCTGCACCCCCAAGCATCAGAATCATATTATTGGGTGGGAAGCTATCCCTGTCACCACTCGCTCTTGGTCCCACCTTTCAAAATCAGTATGACACGTAAGATATAAAGTTGATTTCATAGATCTAACCACTGATAGATGAAAAAATTAAATTATTTTTGATTTATTGATTTAAAATTTATTATTTATTTTAATAAGCAATAAGACTATTGGATAAAATTAATTTAAATTTTATTGTAAATCATTAAATTAATATATTTACTCTTATTAATTTAATATTTATATTTTGTACAATAGATATATAAAATAACGAAAAAAATATTTATGGTAAAAGATGTACATTGTAAATATTGAGTCATAGTTGAAAAATATATTCTTATTAAATATGGCTAAATAAGATAAAAAATATATAATACTTAAAGATTAAAAATAAATTAACTATTTTGATTTAATATTTAAAGTTATTTTTCTTTTACTTTAGCCACTTGTATTTACAAGAGATTCAAATTAGTATACTAAGTTACCTAGTTCTAGTTTTATGCTTCAGACTTAAAATGGTAATTTTGAAAATATGTTTTTAAGAATTTGTTCCCAACACAAAGGGTATGTTTAGAATCTATTTTCAAAAACAATATTAGGTTTTTAAGAGTATAAGATAGGAAAAATAATAAAAAATAAAAAATGAATTTTGCTTTTAAAAAATATAAAATAAGGTATTTTCTAATAATATAATTTAGTAATTTTTTATTTTTTTATTTTTTTTTCTAAGAGTTAATTTTAAAAATAATTATATAAATACAAAAAATGACTGAAAATAAAACAATAAAAAATATCTTTAAAAAATATTTAATATAAAAAATATGAACAATATTTCAAAATTTTAAACAAATTATTTATTTATTTATTTTACAAAATATTATAATTATTTTAAAAATTATTTTTGAAAATACTTTTCAAATAGAGCTAAAGTATTTTCCCAAAACATATTTTAATTGTTTTATTCTAAAGTTTGTTTTAAAAAATAATTATACAAGTAGACTTTTGTTATAGAAAACAAAAAAAAAAAAAAAAAAAAAACAATTTTTAAAACTTTTCTCAAAAATTATTTTTTGAAAACTATTATCAAAATTTATTTTTTGAGAAATGTTTTCAAAGAATGTTCTCAAACAGCGGGTGAGTATTTTGAATTAATTGTTGAATGTTTTGAAGCCATTTCATGAGGTTGATATGCCAAGTGCTTACCCAATATGCTGCAGTGAAGCCAGCAACGCCAGAGGAGAGGTGAATCACATACCCACCTGCAAAGTCGATAACTCCAAGCTTCGCCAGCCACCCATCAGGACACCATACGCTATACGCCCCGATGGTGTACGAAAACGTAAGCCACAGTGGCACAAACAACATCCATGCACCGAAATTCATTCTCCCCAACAATGCTCCGCCTATCAAAATCACTGTAATGGCTGCAAACACAAGTTGGAAGAACACCATTGTAGCGGTTGGAAACATGCCTAAAAACGCCTGGCCTAGAAGAAGATCGGCGTCTAGGGCAACCCCCGGCTTTCCTAAGAAGAAGACTAGCTTTTCGCCGAAAGACATGCGATAGCCCCACCCTACCCAGCATATTATTACTGCTGCGAAGGCGTAGAGGGCCATGAAAGCTGAGTTCACTGCCCATTTCTTCTTTACCATGCTTCCATAGAGGATCACTAGCCCTGGAATGCTCTGCATGCCTACAAGTGTTGCTGCCGTGAGTTGCCATGCGTTGTCCGCCCTGTTCATCCACTCGGGGCTTGCTTCATTTGGCTGCAGGTTTGAAGGAAGCTCCATTGCTTGGATTGAGATGAAAGGGTCAGATGCTACGTACGTTTGGTTGAGAGATGGACTTATACATGTGAATTAGGGTTTGTAGTGGCTCAGATGCATTCCTGTTGTTTCTTTGTGATTGTATTTAGCTTTCGAGGCCGGCTATGGTGACTTTAAATCTGAACTTTCTTCACTCAAAATGCTGATGAAAGAAACACCCTGTTACCAAAATTTTTGAATTAGCATCAAAAGCTAGCTTTTGGTGCCATCTTTTCTCAAGGGAAAATGATGCTCTTTTTCTTTTTCCCCCCTTAATTTTTCCATTTGAAGAGACCAAGTCCAATGGCTAAAGCTTTGGTTTTCATATAAAATATTGGATGTATGAGGTATAGTTCACTGACAAATGTATGATTTCTGAGAAGTCCTTTTCAAATTTGAGAAGTTCCTTTTTGGCTCTACTTGGTTTGAGTGGCTGAGTTACATCCTTAGTTTGATCCCTCACTTTGTATTTGTGTGACATATGCATGCGAATGTCTTATGTATTAGCTTTTAGATGATTTCTATATCAAATGCATTATAAGTTGCCATCCCTATCTTTTTCATTGGACCATATGAGTTAGTTTGCAAGAAAGGGAAAAAGAATCAAGGGATATGCAGACGGGGTACCATTGACCATAAAAGTATGTTTTGGGCTGATAATTATAAAATATGAGAAATCGGGAATCTAACTTTTGGTTTTTCAAGATAACTATGTCGATCTCAAGAATAATTTAAGATTCATGCTCTCTTAGCTTAGTTATTATTTTATGCCCAATATGCCCTTTCCTTTCTCTAGCTCAACCTCCACATTGGATAAACAATAACAATAATAATAAAAAAAAATACAAAAAACTGAAAAACACCCTCACTTTTCTCTCCTTGCCTGACACTAATATTGAACAGAAGACTTCATCCTCTGTTTGCTTCTCTCCCTCTCGAAACCCAAAATCCAGAACCTTTATACCTTTCTCATGTTGATCTCAATATGAAAAACTCAAATCTCGTCAAAAAAGGACCCTTTATTTTCCCAAATGTTCTCGGAATCCTAAGAATCCGATGAAACCCAACCTTAACCTCTTCTTGTTCTTGGAAGAGGTTAACATTTTTCAACTTTCCTAAATGAGAGGAAGGTTAGTTTTCAATTTTTACAAAATGAGAGGAACCACGCGAAAAAGGTTAGGGTTTTTTTTGGGTTTTCCAAAATGAGAGGAAGATAAGGTTAAGGTTCGAGTTTTGTTTTTAACTTTTCCTTTTTTTTTTAATCAAGGACAATTTAAGTATAAAATAGTCATAAGTTGAGAGTCCATGAATCCCAAATTATTTTTGGGACCAACATAGTTTTCTTGAAAAACCAAAAATTGGATTCCCAATTTATTATATTTTCCACATTACGGGCCCAAAACATACTTTTTTTCCCTCACATTTTCTACTTTTGGAGTATTAACCTAATTTAGGCTTCAAGTAAACATACTGTTAACATACGGTTCAAGTAAAAAAAACTAAAATTTTTATATGAAGTGCATTTGATATATAAAAATCTACAACCACTCTTAAATTTTTTATTTCAATACTAAAATTGATATGAAAATATCATATATTGGAATAACGTTTTAAAAGGTGCCAATTGAAGGTAAGGTGATGGTTTCAAAAATTAATTTTGTTATAATTGAATTTTCATTTATAAAACAGATAAAAAAAACATTAGTATTTTATTTTTTGGGATTCCTAAATCTCAATTCTCATAGGATTTAGACGTATTTCTTATTTGTGATTTTAAATGATTAAATGAAAGTAACAGAATTTATCATATGAACTTAAGACTCATGAATAAGTTCCCAAATGTATGCCCTGCAAGTTCTTTTGGGGAAAAATTTTCAAATACTATTTTGGATTTAGTACTCGGCTTAATGTCTAACATCACATCTTTGATTACATATATGACATGTCTATCTAGCACCCAACATGAATTAAATGCTAGTGCAAATTAAATCTAATTAGTTGAATGGTGTCTTGGCACACAATTATACGTATAGGGAGAAGGAAGTATTTGTGACCAATTGATTTTCTATTTTCTACTCAACCAAAAGCTTTGCACCAAGCCTATCCAATGACAATTAAGAGTATGATATGTATATTGAATCAAAATCTCGTAAGCTTAAATTTTATTGAAAATTATTAATTCGACGTAGTATCTAAACTTTGTTTGTCGTGTAATTTGTATTTTCCTCATTTGTATATGGATATGAATAAAAAATTATTTTTCGTTTGATATGAATCCAAATTTTATTTGTTTCTTCATCTACGAATATGAGACCACACATGAGGGAAGATATTAATGATCAAGATATGTATAATGAGCTCAAATCCTACAGGTTTACACTTTTAAAAAAATCGATAATTCAACTAGGGATGGCAATGGGACGGGTTTTTTCAGGTACCTGCCCCGCCCCTCCTTTAATGAGACGGGATTTAATTTTAATAAACAGGTTTAAGACGGGTTTGAGAATTTTTTTTAAAACTCAGGATGAGTTCGGGTATTGCCCCATCACACCCCGATTATAAATAAAATTAATTTAATTTAATTTTTATTTTACTATTTTTAATATATAGATAATAATAAAATATTTTTAATAAAATAAGTTATAAAAACTATAATAATTTAATTATTTATAAAATATGTTTATTTTAATGTAATTAAAAATTTTAAAAGTAATTTTTTTTAAAAAAAATTTAAATTAAAAAAAAAATTAAATGGGGCGAGACAGGTATGAGAATTTATCATACCCCATACCCGCTCCGTTTAATTTTTTAAATGGAACAGGAATGAAAATTATTTTGAATAAATGGAATAGGGTTGGGATGAGAGCGATCCGTCCCGTTGCCATCCCTAAATTCAACAATGAGGAAATAGATTAATGCAAGAGAAAATGTCAATTGCCTAAAGTCTTAAAGGTCCTTTGGGAGGAGTAGTTGAAGAAAGATGGTGGAACAAGTAAATTAAAAAATTCAAAAATAGCAGGTAAGATTTCGTGGGAATGCATGTGTTCGTTGCATGCATTGTTGAAAACTTCTTTTTGAAATTTATGAATCATTGACGTGCAAGCACACGTTACTTTTGAATGGTAAGATGTTTACTAGAAAATTTACGGCATTGCTGCTAGAGATTAAAAATTTACGACCACTTTTTTAAAAAAATCTTCAAAAGCATTATATATGAATTGTTTTATTAAATAATTGGTATAAACTTCTAGAAAATCTCCAAGTATTGGAAAAACCTATGACTTATTTATCATTTTGTCATTTTTTATATTGTTTGATGGGTTAATTTCACTCATCTCCCTTAAGGTTTTAATTAAATATAACTAGTTCCCATTGGTTTGAAAATTTATCGAATACCTTATTTATTTTTTAATTAGAAGGGAAGTGAGTGAAAATATCATATGAGAAGGATAGAGGAGGCATTTGATGAAATTTCAAATTAATGTAAACTAAATGTATTTAGTCAAAACCTCATAAGAGGTCAATGAAATTAACCCCTTATTTCCGTGATACCCCTTAACTCCTGTAAATCGGGTTTTTGCTATATTTATTATGTTTTTTATAGACTCTCTAAAGGTCACACTTTGTTTTGTCATTCTATATATTTTTTATTTTTTTTAAAATTATATCTATTTAAAATTTCTATAATTTTTTCTTATAACTACTAATCAACAATCATTGGTTGGAGTTGGAGTCTTTACTATCTTTTATAACGTCATACTCTCCATTCATGTACTTTTCTCAATTTCATATTTTACTTTGAAATTAATAAGAAAATTTGAAAAAAAGAAACAAACTCAACATCACCATAAACATTAAACACCATGAGTATTGTAAGTATCTACGAAGTTGATTGTTGTATCATTTCATATCTTTTGAATCAAACCAAAGTCCACTATGTACGGGCTAGTAAAAAATTTAGGGAGAATTGTGTTTTGGGCCTGGTTGGACAAAAAAATTAACATTTGGTTCATATATCATGCATATTTAAGCCCAAGACTCAAATAAAGTATGAAAATTAAGATGAAGGATATTGTCTTTCATTAATTCCTAAAATACCTTTAACCCTTAGATAGGCACAAGTAAGTGTGAATTTCAATTTTTTTGTGTTTTTTTTTTCTTTTTTTATTCCCTATTAAGTATTGCTCATTTCTAACTTTTTTTTTTTTTTTTTTCTTCCAATCTATATTTCTATTTTATGTCAAATAAAAAGTAATAATGTTTTTTTGTTTTTCATTTTTAAAGATATTGAATCTTTTTGCTCTTATTATAAGCAATGATAAAAATTTTGGGATTTTTCATCCAAATATTTTTTATCTTTTTGTATTTATCTTTTAGTTTAATTTTCATTTTTTATTTTAAATTTATATTACCCTTTCATTTATATTTTTCTCTTATTTTTAATTATTTTTTATATTTTCTACATTAACCATATTTTAAAAAATTTTAAAATTGACTATCACTTCACTTTATTATATATATATATATCCTTTTAACTTTTTAATTTTTAATGTTTTTATTTTAAAAAGAAAATTTTATTGAAAAAAATAAGAAGTTCTAATTTTATATTAATAATTTTTCTTATCTAAATAGACTAATGCAAAGTATTTTGACTTACAACAAGAAAATTGTCAATACAATTTTTTATTTTATCTAAAAATTATTGAAAGTGATATTTAATTTTTTTTTAATGACTTTCAAACTTATCTAATTTTTTACTTGAAAGGTAATAGAACATGTTTACAAAAAAAAAAAAAAAAAAAAATAGTTTTTCATTTTTTAAATAAATGACTATAAATATATTAAAAGAATTAAAGATAATCTTAGTAAAATTTTTTGATAAATATGATTATAATTTTAAATATAGATTCATTTGGATAAATTTTCACAAAAAAAAAAAAAAAAATAGTGGAAAGAAAGAACATTACTAAAACTACAAAAACAAAATATGTAATTACAAAATTTTGATGATGAAATTTAAAAATAAAATTCGAAACAATTATTGAGTGAGAGAATTTAAGTGGGGAAAAAAATATTTGAATGGAAAAAAATGGGAAAGTTTTTCAAAATCACTTGAAATCCTTAACAAAAAATAGTCTTGTACACCATTACACAATTAGTAAATTTGTCTTGTACAATTAATGTAATACCCTTGTACAATAACTCAAATTTCATGCATCATCTCATGAATATCTGACAATAGGTCAGTTAACCATGTTTGCATTAGTTTGGTTTTAAAAAAGAAGAAAAATTGTTGTATAATTTTGTTTTATAATTATCATAAGTGAGGTACCTATTCAAATGACCATATACAAGTTAGATAAAGTGCATGAGATGAATGTATGCTTAACCAATGTGTTAAGGAATGTCATTTATCCTCGGTTATGAGAAATAAACAAATAAGTTTTTCAAAATCACTTAAAATCCTTCACAAATAATAGTCTTATACACTCTTGTATAGTTAATATATTTGTCATGTACACTTAGTGTAAATACCTTGTACAATACTCAAATTCCATATACCCCCTACTCAATATGTGTAACCATAGGTAGGTTAACCATGTTTTCATTGGTTTGTTTAAAAAAATAGTGGAAGATAGAAAAACAAAATTTTCTCTCAAACATCATTAATGGGATAAGTATTCGAATTATCATGTGCAAGTTAAATAAAGTGCATAAGATGAGTGTGTAATAGAGGAATGTGTACCTTAAGAGTGTGTAATCCTTAGATGACAAGACAAAAAAAAAAAGTTGTCCAAAATTGATTAAAATATTTCACAAAGGATAGCCTTGTATATCCCTTGTATAGTGAGAACATTTATCTTGTACAATTAGAACATTTGTCTTGTTCAATTGAACATTTACCTTGTACAATTAGTATAACACCCTTGTACAATGATGCAAATTTCATCCATATGCATACATTATGTGCCACATATAATGTGTGAACCATGTTTCCAATGGTTTGATTTAAAAAATGATATAAAATGTAAAAACAAATTTTTTCTCTAAACATCATTATTAAGGTAAGTATTTGAATTGTTATATGCGAGTTAAATAAAGTACATGAAATAAAAGAATTTGTGGTAGGAGAACGTATAATCCCTAGATGACAAGAAAAAAAAAAGTTGTTTAAAATGTATAGTTTTGTACACCCCTTGTACAATTAGTGTAATAACGTTGTATAATGATATAAATTTCATATATATGTATAAATTATATCCATATGAGTGTGTAAACCATGTTCCCAATAGTTTGACATTTAAAATAATTAAAACACTATTTTATTTTATTTTCAATGCAAAATGTAATTAAAAATAAGACAAAGAAATTACTTAAAAACTATTATTTAAGCCAAGTTTATTTATTTATTTCCTTTTATTTTTGAAAATAAAGAAAAAGAATAAAAAAATTATTTAACCATAATAAATATGAATATAAGATCAATTAGAAAATACAAAATTTATTTATTTATTTTATTTTATTTTTGGAATTAATGAAATAAAAAATAAAAAATAAAAAATTTATTTAACCATAAAAAATATTGATATAAGATATGTTAAAAAATAGAAATAACCCCAAATTTATCTACTTATTTCATTTTATTTATTTAAATTAGAAAGTAATTTATTTTAATAGATTAAAATGTGGATAATTGATTTATTACTTTGTTAATTATGGATATATTAAAATTTTCTATTAGACAAAAAATAAATAAAGAAAATAAAATTAAAAAGAGTAATAAATATATATAATTTAGTTATTTAATTATTTTTCATGTAAAAGATAGTCCCACAAAAAACACATAATTGATCAATTTCTTTGTTTAATTGTAAATATATCATTTTTTTTATTATTAAAATAACTAGTGGAAAAAAATAAAAATGAATAATCAATGAATGAAATTTAATTCTTATTATTATTTTCATATAAAAAAATAGTACTAAACAAGGTTTTCAATTTTTATTTTTAAAAATAGTTTTCATTTTTTAATTAAATGTTTTTTCAAAAAGAAATATAAAAAATATAAATCATATTACCATTTTTTTATAAAGTATTTTTTAAAATAGTTTTTGAACATATTTTTTCTTTATTTATAATTTAAAATAGAAAATAATGTTGATTTTCCATTATTTATAAAAAAAAATTTAAAACAATGAAAAATCCAAGTTGTTAAAATATAATTATTATGGTTGCATGAATAGTGGTGCAATAAAAACAAAAAAACTTATATAAAAGGTCATTGGGTATTTTAGTCCATCACTATTTTATATCCTTAAAAGGTAATATATAGAAATTTGAAGGATATATTAGTCTTTTAACATCTTATATCATTTCCATAAATCATAGAAGTTATATGTACTAAATGTTAATTTTTGGGCCAATTGAGTTCAAAACACAATTATCCCAATAATTTATTGTTCTCACCTGCCAGCCCTCAAGTCTGAATTTTCTCTGGGAACTTTAAATGAAAAGGAAAAGAAAAGATCAGACACATCAAAGTCCTTCTCAATCCTTCTCATTCATCCAGTTTGGAAATTTCCTTTCTATTTATTCTCAAGCAAAAACCCACGCCAATCAATTGAGGACACATCCACTGCTTGCATTATCAAGAGTACTTATCATTCGGGTTAGAGTTACTCATCAATATGAAATGTAAAGAAAATCAAACTTTTCAATCATCTTCTTCAGTTCATGCACTTGTGGAAGAGGTATTTCAAAGAGAAAAAAATTCCCATGACAGAGTCATAACCAATGAAAAGTTGCCATTTACAAAGGTTTGTACCAAGTAGGGACGGTTCCAATTCATACCCGAAAAGGACATCCCCCTTGAATTTTTTTAAACAAAATATTTTTAAGGGGATTTAAACCCTTTCTCATAAAGAGATGAAAAAAAAATCATTTGTTACCATTAAACTATAGATGTTTTTTATTTAGGTTTTGCCTCCCTGAAATAAAGAGCTAGATGTTGCCCCCTCAAGTCATTTACTGGCTCCGCCATGGGTACCAAGGGCAAAAATAATGTAAGGGTCCATGGCTGTCATCTACCATAATATTGGTGTGGTTAAACAACATACTGTTGCAATTTTGCTGACTCTTGATTCATTGTATACGGCAAAGTACAAAGTAATTGTTAAGGCTTCCCGAGTGTGGAGAGATGGCGGGTCGTTTGCTTCCATTTGAGCTTTGACTAAAGGGGATGACTCATCAAATTAAACTTCATCATATCCATCAACATCAACACAAAAAGTGAGGATGAAATATTGTTCTGAAAATTTCCATTGCCGTTTCCGTTGGTTGTCTATTTCCTTTTTCATTCTCAAAATGTTGTGCGGTTTATATTTACTTTATGATTTTGTTTAATAATTAAAGAAATTTAAAATTTAAAATCTCTTTTTAAAAGTTAGATTGTTTGATGTTATTTAGGATGATAACCACGGGAGCTATATGGATGGATCATGTTTAATCATACTTCAACTAAACTACTTTTTGGATTATAGGCCCTTTTAAATAACTATTTTTTAAAACAGTTTTGTTCTTCGAGTCAAAGATGTTTCAATAAATGTTTGTTTTATTAAACATTATAAAACGGTTTTCAAAAACTGTTATTTAAAACTATTTTTGAAATTAAATAACTACCTAACAGGGCAATAACATCTATGTTTGGATTGTGTTTGTTGTTAATATTAGGTTGGGTTTGGATTATATTTGTTTGCTTGTACTAGATTGTGTTTGGAAATTGCGCATGTGAATAATGATTTGCTTTGCAGTGTTAAGGGAGATTCTTCTACTAAAGAAATGAACTCATTTGATTGTAACAGTATCAAGGAAGGCAAGGAAGATTGTCAAAGGTCAATCACATGGGGATCATAGAATAACCATATTCCCATTATAGTTCTTCACCATTATGTAAAATTTCGATACATGATTCTCTGGTATGTAAATTTCCATCCAAACTTCAACCATGTACATATATATAAAACATTTATACATCTACATATAAAATAAAACCTATTGGATATAAATAAGTATTTATTTGTATGCAAGTATAATGAAAAAAATGAATTCACGAGATAGAAAGCTTGACTTATGGTGCAAGGTTTCTTATAGAAACCTAGTATTGATTATGAGGAAATGTACTCTCTAGTTACGGACATAGTAATATTTTGTCACTTAATTACTTTGACAATCTACAAGGATTAGATATGTGTTTTGTGAATGTAGGTACCACATATTTGTATGGATGGATACGTGTTTTGTGGACATAGTTACACACACATTTCTTATGGATGGATACATCGAAAGGTGCTAAAAACAAATAATTCAAATTATCATAGTGTATATTCAATTAAATTGAAAATGATTCTTGTATGGAAGTAATCCAAAGGCATGAGGTATAGTTGTCTTAGCAAGTATCTATTAAAGTAAGGCATATGTTAATAATTCAATTCACTAATGCATTTTTATTAAGAAATTAGAAATTGGATTTGAAATAGTTGTAATATATATGAATTTTAATCTTGTTGAAACTCTTAAAGAATCCACAAGAACTGCTAATTATTTGAAAAAATCATTTGAAATGAAAAATCTTGGAAAACTTACAGATCGAAGATTTTCCAAATAAAATGTTAGTATTTCAATTAACATATATAAAGAAAGTCTTAAAGCACTTAGATATGGACAAATCACAACTACTAAATTTTTTAATGGTAGTTAGTTCAATTGAAGTGAAAAAAGACTTCATTTGTCATAAAGAAGATAATGGAAAAATACTTGATTTAGAAGTATCTTATTGTAGTGCTATTGGTGCACTAATCTATTTTATAAATTGTACTTACTATATCATTTACTATCAACTTGCAAGTTGTAGTTTTGCATCAACTCAAAAACATCGGAATGAGGTCAAACATATATAATGATATCTTTGTGAAGCAACTAAAATAAAGTTTATTTTATTTGAAAGGATCTGAATCTAATAAGTTGTTTGAAGATGTAGATGATGACTATCTTTGAAATTCTCACAAAGCTCAATCTCAATGGGAAATGTATTTATCCATTGATAGTACAATAATGTTGTAGAGATCAATTAATGAACAATGATAATCATCTCATCAAATCATTAAGAGATACCCATAATTTACGAACCGAGTTGTGAATGTGTATGACTAAGGCCAATGATCCATTATATTTAAGAATCATGTGGACTATTCTTTATAAAAAATAATCTAACCAAATTACATAAAAAGAATACTATTTGTATTGGACAACTTAGAAGAGGATTTATAAAAAGTGATAGAACTAAATATATATTTCCTAAGTTCTTTTATACTCATGAGCTTTAAGAGAATTCTGAAATTGATGTTCAACAATTCTAGTCATGTGATAATTTAATATATGTATTTGTAAAAACATTACCACCTACTACATTAAAAAAAAATTGATACAACATTGGAATAAAAACTGAGAGATTTATAAATTAAAGTGTTGAAGAAAATATAATAACATTAACATAATGGAGAGAATACTAATATAGATGAACTATTTTTGTTTTCCTTCGCCTAAATTTGTTCCAATAAAGTATATTGACAAAGTTTTAATGGGGAGTCCTAATGG
The DNA here is from genome assembly GCF_030704535.1 of Vitis vinifera. NCBI lineage: Eukaryota > Viridiplantae > Streptophyta > Magnoliopsida > Vitales > Vitaceae > Vitis > Vitis vinifera. Next base: position 7,266,855 of record NC_081818.1, on the reverse strand, counting down.
TTAAATTATCTAAAAAATATTATATTCTTTTTCTTTCATAAGGTTTCTTTCCTAGTAAGATTTTAATTAAACATATTTTTTATGATCATAAAAATATGCTTGATTACAATATTGTTGTAGGAATTTCTCGATATATAAAAATTTGTGTATGATGATCATAAACATTTGTTTTTTTTTGTGTAAATGATTAATTCAAATACTGATGTAAATCTTTCGAACTTTTTATAAAAACGAGATTTACTAATAAAATAAATATATTGTTCTTAGCATTCTAATTTCTTTTTCTTCCAATTTCTTCTTCTTTTAATTCCTTTATTCTACTATAGATTATACATTTTAATTTATTTTATTTTTTGGTTTTCCTAGAAATAGTAACCAATGAAAAGTTGTTATATGATTATTTTATGTTTTGATAATGACTTTATTCATATCTAAGTCTTATTTAATATTTTATTTTGAATTTTTTTCTTTCTATTTATTACAGATTTATTAGACGTAAGAGCTGAACTCAGAAGTGAGGTGTGGTGTCAAAGAAGTAGCATAGAATCTTCCTACACCTTGCAACCCACAAATTTTTCTGTTTTTGTTGGCTCTTTGGTAAGTTATTCACAATACATTAATTACCAATTGAAACATTCATGATGTCAACATCAACAGAGAATCCTTTCAAACGCCATGGCGACGATGGCGTGTATGCAAGCTTGGGTCAAACGTAAAGACTCTACATCATGGGGCAAATTCTTCAATCACATGTGCTGTTTGGAATGTGGGAAAATTTCTATCCCACAAGCTTTGACTGTCTTAATTAAGAGGGCTTCATAATTTATGATAGAAAGCTAAGAGAGATTGAAATTACTTTAAATTATGTTTGATTTTTGGAAACTACTAAGAAAAAAATTCAGAAAAATAATTTTTAAATATTTGGTTTCAACATGAAAAAATAAAAATAAAATATAATTAAAATTATATAAAAATTTATATATTTTTAAATTATTTAACTTTTACATAGAAGAAGAAAGATAAGTAAAATAAGTTTAAAATAACATATAAAATAATTTATTGATTTTAAATCTATTTTTTTATTTTATTTTACTTTTCTTCTCTATTTTTTTTCTTTTACATTTTCCATCATATTTTTTTTTTTTTAAAAAAATCGAATATAGCCTTAAAGTATTTAATTTTGTTGAAATTAGCCCAATTGAACGACCAAGATACCACTAATTCCAAATATGAGTTGAAAGAGGGATCAAATTCTATTGTGCCCAACAAAGCTTTGAAATAAGGATGGAAAAGTGAGAAGAAAATTTCAAATATTTTGACAAATTAACTTATTATAGTTTAATGTGTATCCTCCTCAAGTTGAATTTATCCCATGATAATAATGAAACTTGTTTGGGACCAAGGATGACAATAGGTCGGGTTTTAGGTGGATCATTCTTATCCCAACTATATCTCAATTATATAAATCAATTCTCATCCCATCCCATTAAAAAGTTTAAACGTACCTGCATCTTTTTACTCAGTTTAATTTTTTTTTAATATTTAAAAGTTTTTAAACATATTTTATTAAATTAAAGATAAATATAATTTATTTTTTATGATTTGCTTTTATGAAATTTATATTTTTTATTTTATATGTATTAAAAACATAGAAAAAGAAAAATTAAATTATTTTTACAAGAAATAATTTTAAAAATTTATTCAATTGATCCCTAACCCATTTGGACTTCTCCCAAACCTGTCTCCTTCACTCTCTTTCCTCTGTTTGAGATGTTTGAAAAAAAAATATTATTGTAAAAACATTTCAAAGATTTGGTTTTTTTTCTTGGAAAACTAAATTAATTTTTAAGACATTTCAAAGACAATTTAATTTAACATTGCAAGAAACAAGGGGTGCCAAGACCAAAGGAATGAGTCCACTAGCAACTTTTGGAACCATCCCTTTGGCGGTCATGGCTGAATAAGACATCATATATTTTATTTTCAAATATTTAAAAAGCCCGTGCCATTGAATGTTCAGAAAAGACTTTGAACAAAATCTGGCATTAGGGTTTAATCGTTCAACAGCTATACATACCTAATTATTGCGGAGAAATTTTTGGAATTTTCGCTTCCGTGGCTCCCATTTCTTCATCGATCATACGACCCATCACCAAGCTTCAGAAAACAAAACATAACTGTGATTGAAAATTTGCCCCCACAAGACTGACTTAATGTAACTCTGAAAAATCGCCAAGGAAATATTTATATTGTTTGACTTCTAACGCCATTTTCTTAATGCTGATCAATCCACCTGCTACCCTTGAAACTTTTTCACACAGAAGGAGAACATGGTGAAGGTTATTTAGTTAGTCTCTCAGCTTCCAAGTCTCAGTCTATTTATATATGCACACGCCCTCCTCTCTCCCTCTCTCTTATCAATCAAAAGTTCTTGTTATTTAATTTATTGCTTCTGTGTCTGGAGATCATGAGACCGAACAACGGAGATGTCCTGACTGCAGAACAGATTGCTGAGTTTCAGGAAGCTTTCTGCCTATTTGATATGGATGGTGATGGTAAGGTTTTCTTCTCCTCTACACTTTCACAGTATTCTTTTTTTTCTTTTTCTTTTTCTTCATCGTATACCAGTTTTTTTTCCTAGTTGCCAATCACATAGCTAAGTGCTAGAGCAGTCTCCGAGGTGTTCTTCAGTATTCTGATCAGTGATATGGGGAGTATCCATGAGTGGTTATGGAGGTAGACCAAAATCAACAAAAAGGGTATTCATTTATCAGTCAGATAAAGAGAGACCCATGTTAGTTTTTCAATTCAAATGTGAGGAGAAGTTGATGGGTAGTGGTTAGAAAAACTTCGTAGAAAAAATTTCTTATCACGGTCTGAGTATATCATCCCAGAACATCAACCTAGCTTCAAGCCTTCAACTATATTTGCTTGAATATTTTTGTTTTTTCTCTTATGTATTCCCTCATGTTAAGTCCAAAGTTTCTTGATTTTAAAAACTTAAATTTAGCCGAGTTTGATCATAATCATGATACTTCGAGCATTAAAGCAGGATCAGCTGTAGCTCAATCTGAATAGCACAGGCATGTACTTGATGGAGCTGTTTTCATTTCCCTACTCTTTTTCTGCCATGGGAAAGGTTTGAGCTCCATATGACTCCACATTCCAAATTATTATTTAGATATTGACTTTCAGGTTTAACGTAAAATTTTGGAGTAAATTAAGTTATTAATTATATTTTTAAGCTCAGATAAGAGCCCAAAACCCTAACTCAATGTTGGGCCTAAGTTCAGGCCCAAAATCTCCCACGTTAAACATCTTAAGCCCATTTAGGCTCATGTCTAACTTCAGTTTGGGCAGGCCACTTTTTACTTTTTGAAGGTCAAGTATCTGATTAGACTTCAGTTTGGGCAGGCTTCTTTTTTTCCTTTGAAGGTCCAAGTATCTTATTCTCCATTTTCCTCTTGAGTGATGATGGATCCCAATTAGCTTTTCAGCTTGCTAAAATTTGAAACTTAAAACCTATGGTTGAGACACTGGTCGTAGCGTTAAATATTAATAAATCAATATTTTTCTTTTAATATTAAGAAAAAAATCAAATATTTTGATTTTTTTCTATTTAGTCATTTAAAAAAAAAAGTAATTAGTTAAAAAAAAAAACAAATAATATGAAATTTAAAAGTAAATTGTTTGTAACAAAAAGTTAAAAAAAAAACAAACTCTGCTTAAGTTTTATTTACTTGCTTTATACTTCAAACAATTTGTTGAGTAAATTGATGTATTTGGTAGGTTGCATTACCCTTGACGAATTGGCCACCGTGATGAAATCGTTGGAACATAGCACAACTAAAGAAGAATTGCAGACCATGATGGATGAAGTTGATGTTGATGGGAATGGGACTATAGAATTTGGGGAGTTCTTGAATCTCATGGCTAGAAAAATGAAGGTGAAGTACCAAAGAAGTACATTTAGGCCAATTTCATTACTACTCATTTTCTTAATAGGAAAGTGTTTTTTTGTTATAGGAGAGTGAAGCAGAAGAGGAATTGAAAGAAGCTTTCAAAGTATTTGACAAGGATCAAGATGGTTACATATCAGCTAATGAAGTTAGTTTGCTTTCACATTATGCATGCTATGTACATAATTAAAATGATCGACTATTAGTATATGCTTGCCTTTCCCTTGAATTTTCATGGGAGATATTTCCTAGTTTACAGTTGTTATTCCATGTGTTTTCACTGCGCGCAGTTGAGGAATGTGATGTTCAACCTGGGAGAGAGGCTGACAGATGAAGAGGCTGAACAGATGATTCGGGAGGCTGATTTAGATGGCGACGGACAAGTTAATTACGAGGAATTTGTGAGAATGATGTTAGCTGTTTGATTGGAATCTCCATTAATCTGCAGTTTGATAATTGAACTCTATCAGGGGAGTGACAATCACACGACTCCTGTCCCTTATCTGCCCATAACACTTTTAGGGAAATGCTTGGTCTACTAGCTGAAACTCATTCTTCTGGCTACCCTTTTTATGTTCTCTTTTCTTATGGATGAGCTAAGACAGCCATTTGTGGACTCATCGTTGTTGTTAGGGTACTTGGAATTAATCTGCAGGAATATGTGAAATAAATAAGAAATCTTTCTGTAAGATTTTGGATGGTAATGTTGTTATCAGATGCTTTATTGTGGTGATCTTTCGGATAATTGTCTCTCAAGACAAGAACCGAATTCGCTGATCCAGGTATATTTTGCTTAGCACGATTAATTGAGATTCCTTTCTAGAATGATTCAAAAGCTTGAATTAGTTAACTAAGATTAACATCTGCCATAGCATATATTTATTTAGAACCTAAAGTTCAGATTGTTACATCTAAAATAAACAAAGGAAACTTCCATGAGTTGACAAGAAGGAAAAAAATTCCAACAGGATAGAAAGAACATTAGGAAACTTACATGTTACCTCTCTGACATTATGATTAGTATATAGAAATCTCAGTTACGTTTTAAAAGTAGGGCCAAATTTCTGTTAGTTTATTAACAAAAGGAGAAGAGCGATGTTACATTCTGGAGATACATCTTTCGATTTGGTTCTCTAAATTGACAGAAGGAATAACTGTTCGTTTTCTTCTTATAAAAAATTTATCTATTGTGTAAGCCATTAGACACTTGAAGAAGGAATTTCAATAAACATTTTGGAGATGGACCAAAGTTTTTCCTCTAGGAAAATGGTGGCCTACTGTTCTCAATCCAAGGAGATTAAATATTGTAGGTGCATGGTTTGGGCATGTAGGTAGAAATGGTGGGATGCATGGTGGTGACGCATGACCACAAAGAAACTCACGACCAACATTTTATTGCCATATTTAATGATGGATTTGAAAGTGAATCTGGATGAAGAAAAAGTAAAATTTAAACCGTTGATGCCTAAACAACGAGTGGCCTGCAAAAATAATTACGAGTCCATTGTGATATACATAATAGAATAGTAAGACCAAGATAGACGATTAGGATATGCGCTTCTAGGGCATTCTATTGTGCAACTAATTTTTTCAAAAGTTTAAGCTATTAGGATTTTGGTAGAATGTATATATATGTTCTTCAACACCCTCTCCATATCCACACATGGAGAGAAACTGATCATAGGGCAAACAGACCCAAATTTGAATGTGAAGAGAAACAGATCATATGGCAAACAAGCCCATATTTGCATGTGAAGAGACACATTAACTTGTGGGTAGATGAACCATGGAGTCTTCTTTGGGCTTACATGTGTGAACTCAATAAATTGAGGAAATAAAAGCTCAAACTATAAAATTTAAGCCTATAATGTTTATCATACTCTATAAAACCCTCCTTTTTGTTTGGTCTTATATCTGTATGAGGAGAGACTTGTTGGGATAACCCCTGGATCATAGGTGCATGCTTTCACTAAGCCCAAGGATGCTAGATCTATTCAATTAAAGTGAATATAACAATAATATTGTACATCTAGGGCTTAAAAAATGTATATTTGCTCTAAATGTTCATAAATCAAGATTCCAATCGAGGAAGACAATCTCATTTCCAATGATGACTTTCTACTTGATCACTTGTCCTTTGAACCTTAGCACTTATGTAGGATGACTACAGAACCTTCTTAAGGAAGAGGAGGATGAAGGCTTTCTTTGGAAAACAATTGTTAAGTGTGTCTCATCCTAAACCTTTAAGGGAGGTCTTTATAAATCTCTCATGGGTTTAAGTAACTTGAGCCAATCTTGGTCTTAGGTCACTTAATTTAATCCATTGGATCATAATTAATTAATTAATCTTATTGAACTACATTTAATTAATTAGCCTAATAAAAAGTAAAAAATAATTAATTATAAAATACCATACAACCTTACATTTTTACCAAAACTCCTTTAAGCACATAAATGGTTAATTCTTCATAAAAACCTCAAATCTTTGTGATAACAAATAATATGAGATCAAGCAGGGACAATTGGAACCTATAGAAAAATATTGACTCCTTCAAAATTCAATTCTAAAGTTGATTCAACACTCCACTAAAAAAAATCAATTGCACTCCAATATTCTATGAAATTACATTGAGATGAAAAGTTCGAGTTCGTAACCTACTATCCATTGCATGCATACTTCCCATGAACTGGTGTCCATAATCTAATAAGGTGGATATTATCAACCTCTTAAAATTATCTCTTCAATCCTTGAGTCTCGGATCTTCCTACTATGTGTTCTAATGATATACTTTAACTCATAAATAACGTATGTCAAATTCCATTACAGGAATTACTATGACCATAGTTTTGATGATTATAAATATTTAAAATCATCTTAGGAAATATACTATCTCAATCTTATGAGATATCATGATGCCGATTTTGAGAATATTTGTTACCAACTCTTTTATTTAATAGTGACATTATTTGTTTAGAATATATGACCATCTTAAGATCTCACTTCTAGATAAAAATCATTAAAGACCTCAATGGTAGCTAACTCAACATTCTATTAAGGTTAAGAGTCCATTGTGGACTCTTATCTTTCATATGTGTCCTCACGCGATGACAAGACTTGGACTCAATAAAAAATGATTATTTTTGAAAAGTTTGAGTCATCACTTATTTTATTATTTTTTAAAAGAAAAAAATTAAAAAGAAAAACCTTAAGAGTAACTCTTTGTTTGGAAAAGACAAGTTTGTAAACCAAGAATGGATTTAGGGGTCAGGTTGGCTAGTAGGAAAGTATGATGATAAGTTGTAATATACCTCTAAGCCTAAATAAATATGGTGTCTAATATCTTATGTTTTATGAATATTAAAATAATATTTTTGAAATTTTATTAAGTTAAAATATATTTTTTATGACATAGAACCCATCTATTGTTATTATTATTAATTTTTTTTTTTACTTAAATGACAATGTTTGTGCTTGAAAAATTGAAATAGGTGGTTGCGAAGGAGATGTTGTTTATGATATTGAATTAGGGCTTTCTAATTTTATTGTTTTGTTTTATGTGGTATTAACTCTAAGATCCTTAACTTAAAATTATCATTTACATTGGTTATTTTTAACATATAATCAAAATTTAACCAATAATATTTTGGTAATTAGATATTGAACATGGAGACATACTATGTGGTGTTTGTTGGGCACAGACATGGAGTTTATGATTCTTGGCTTGAATGCTAAAAAGCGTTATTTTCTATAAGAGGAGTGTATACAAATCATATAATTTTAGAGAGCAAGTTGTCTGAGCATCAGTGCTATATGAACCAAGATGGACGAGAATCGATGAATCTTCTAAATTTGGAACACTAAAGTTTCAACATGAAGTTACTCATGACCATATTCTATGAACTTGCTCATATGATTCCCTAATCAGTTTATTGTTGCATTCTTTGTAATCGGTGTTTTGATAATTGTAATATCAAATTTAATATAGGTTCTCTACATGTGTTTTGAATATGAATGTGTACTATAGTGGTATTGGGTACTATTACTAAGCGGTATATCATAATGATTGTAAAGACCATTTACCAATGCTTAGCTAGTTCACAAAAGATAATTAAATGATTGATGAACATATATGTAAGGAATGTTAATGGATGTTCCCATATATGGAGGCCTTGTAACTTATCTGAGTTATTTTCTTCATTTTTCTTTAACTAGCTTTGGTATCATAAGTACTAGCTTGTATATATGCATCATTTGATATTACTAATTCTTATTGTTAGTATTCTCATTGGTAGCTTAGGAGAGTCATGGATGATCCAATCTGTGGTTTAATCAATATTTTAGCTATGTATATTACTTTTCATGAAAATAGATAAGTATGATATGGAAGCTATATATGTACCACATTTTTTCTTGTGTAGGCACTACCCTTTCTTGGATAAAGTAGTACCCTTAGTGTTATGGGTACTACTTTTGCCAATGGAGCATTTCCATTTCCACCTTAATGAATCACATCATTAATAGTCTTGTTGTCATCTTAGTAGATTCATACATGATCGAATCCATGATTTCAAGAAGTTAAATAAGTTGGGAACTTAACCACATAGGGACCATATGCTCAAATTCATTGTGTCGTGGATGATCTAGACAATTATGACATTCTTATGTATAGGTTTTACATTATTATTCTTTTGGTGCTACCTTTTTCTTGTGTGGGTGTGCTACCTTTGATGGCATCAGTACTACCAGTAATTTCCATGGGAACATTTTCATATCCACCCTAATGAATGATATAGTTAGCAGTCCGGTTGTCATTTTAGTATAGATCATATCATCGTTTCACCAAAAATTAAAATAAGTACAAAACTTACTGACATATATGCTCCAAGTTAAAATCCATGGTGTCATAGACAATTTAGAAAAGTATGACACTGGGATGTATAGGTAACACCTTGTCATTCATTAGGTACTATCTTTTCCATTGGAGCATTTCCATATCCACTTTGATGAATCATGTGGGTAAAAGTCTCGTTGTTATCTTAGTACAAATCATATTTTTTATGTCATGGACAATATAGATAAGTATGGATGAAGATGTATAGATACTACCTTTTCATTTGTACTACCTTTTTCTTGCATAGGTACCACCTTTGGTGGCATGGGTATCACCTTTTCCATACCCACTCTAACGAATCATGTAGGTAGAAGTCTTGTTGTCATCTTAGTATGAATCATATTATCATGTCATGGACAATTTAGATAAATATGGATGAGGATGTATAGATACTATTCTCTAGGTACTACATTTTTCTTACGTAAGTACTACCTTTGGTAGCATAGGTATTACCTTTGCGATTGGTACATTTCCATATCCATCCTAACAAATCATGTAGTTAGAAGTCTCATTGTCATCTAAGTATGGATCATATCATTATGTCATGGACTATTTAGGTATGACATGGGGATGTATAGATGTTAGTTAGATAACCAGTGGGCATACAAGAAAAGAAAAGCTTATCAACAAGCAAATTAAGAGTATAGTTGGATTCATTCTACTGAAGAGCATCACCAACTTTTGCATAACCATAAACAAAAAGATCAGCTTAGGTAGATTGAAAATGTAAATTGAAGATAAAACATAGTACCTTTAAATTCTTCCAATCAACTAGAGCACAAGACAAATCCCAATGAGGGCAAGATTTTTGATCAACCGAGGAAGATCAACAAAATTGAAAATCAACAAAGTTTCCTGTTAAACTTTCATTTACTACAAGTTCCAAAGAGCAACCAAATCAAATTGTGTAGACAACTAGAATAACATCAATCCCATAAAAAATTAAGAGTGTAGGGAACTACAACAATGACTTCAATTCAATCAAAAAGTAAGATGGTAGAGGCAATGTTGAGCTTTGAGCAGAAGGACCTAGAATGCATGGCGCCATAAAGTAAAAAAATTAGCCAACTTTAAAAGAAAGTAAAAAATTAAAGGCATGAAGAGAGAAGCACTAAGATGTGATAAAGACATCTTGGTAAGAAAAAAATGCAAATAAAGTTATTCAATTAAATCTTAAAAAAGTTTATTTACTTTAAAAAGAAATGAAACAAAATTAAACACCAAATTATAATATCCAAAATATTTGAAAAGAAAGCTATTTAATTGTAAAATAATTATAATAAAAAATAGATTTATGAAATAAACCAAACCCTTATGATAAATATACGAAAGGGAAAAATTTGGAAGTATGCTTTTATCATCTCCAACCAAAGATATTCTACCCTAGGTACTTCATTAGCCAATTCAAAGCAATAATATATATGTACCAACAGATGTGAAATACCACATTTAATTACTAAATTATTAAATAAAGTTCTTATTTGGATGCATTTTCTATTTTTTATTTTTAAAAATAAAAAATAATAGTAACATATATAGAAAATATAATAACTCTTATGTAAAAAGTATGAAATTACCTTATGCCTTTAAAATTTACTTTCAAAATTTATAAAATTTGAGATAATAAAAATTGTTGATATCTCAATTTTTTTTAAATGGTTTTTAAAAATCATTATCTTTTTAAAGTAACTCTTAAAGAGTTTTTACATTTTATATAGAACTTATTATTGTTTACATCGACATAATGCAAATAAACATTGGATAAGTTGTGCACAAACAAATTGAACCCATTTCACGTATTCAACTACTTTATTCAATGAACAACAAAATCAATGGATAACTGGAGTTACCAAGATTGCTTAAAAAGGAAAATGAGACCCACCAAACCTAAGCCAATTAAAAATCACATACCTTAAACATGTTGTCAATTATTAGATTATTAACTTTAGATTCATGATTCTATGCTTACTTCTAGATAACACATGTAAAACAAGGTGCAGTAAAGATCAAACTACACAAACAAATGAAACTAATTTCACAGTCAACTACTTTATTCAACAAGCAACAAGATCAAGGATTCTAACATTGATAGAGTTACAAAAATAACTATAAAAGAAGATATGACCTACCAAAATCTAATTAAATAACAATATATATATATATATATATTAAAAAAAAAAAAGCATAAAATTGCAAATATACAATTATTTACCAACCCAAAGACTTCAGTTGTGAAAGTTACAATCCTTCTTGTGTCATGGGGATTAGGTTTTATGGGTTTGAGAAAATGAGAATGACAGATGAAGTAGAGAGTTAGGGCTTAGTGGGATTTGTTTTGAAGAATGAAAGGAAGAAGACATGAGGTTAGGGATTCATGGGATTTCAGAATTTTTGAAGAAGGTTAAGGTTCATGATTTTGAGTTTTTGAGAGCGAGGAAGAAGAAAAGAGGTTATGGATTCATGGGATTTTAGGATTTTTAGAAAAATGAAGAGGTTAGGGTCTTGAGATTTTGGGTTTTTGATAATGAGAGGAAGAAGAGGAGAGGTTAAGAATTGATGTGATTTTGGGATTTTTATAGAAATGAGGAGGTTAGGGTTTCACAACATTTTAGGTTTCCGAGATTAAGAATGAGAGGGAAGGGAGAGGCAGAACATGAGAGAGATATTGGCTTTAGTGGTCTTTTGGGGTGTTTTTTTCTCTTTTCCATTGGGACATTTTTGGTTTTGAAATACACAAACCGAAAGTGTATGATTCTATAAATATTTCCCAATTGTGTCATAAACTTTGAAATATGCAAAGTTTGGTTTATATTTTACTGATATTTCTATATCAACATATGACTACTTTTTCTTATGTTTTAGTCTTTTCCTACTCAAAAAACTAGAAATGTACTTATATATATTTTAAAATATTCTTATTCTATTGTTTCTTATCCAAATTTTCTCATAATAAATTTGATATCAGCATTGGAGATGATGATAAATTAATGTTAAAGCCAGAGAGAGGCATGGCTTAAACAAGGGAGAAACATCCGCTGCTGCAATACTAATAATAGAAGAAGCAATTTGCACACCATTCATCTCATCCACCTAAATTTGGACTCTGCTGTTCTTCAACCAGCCCTTCCACTTGTATTTTCTTTTCTGGTTTCCACATTTTCATCTCACTATCCACCTTCTCCCGTTTCTCAGTTTTGAGAATCTTTATTTATTTATTTTATTTTTTATTTTAATTTAATAATGAAACAATAGGCATGCAAATGCATGCCATCTTGTTGAAGAAAACATCAGGGTACATTTAAGATGGCAACTTCAAGTACGAGTCCCAAGAAATCCTCATTAGCCTCCTCGACGTCCTCGGTAGGCCGCCCACCGCAGGCGGTAAAATTTGGACGCCGAACATCAAGCGGGCGTGTCCTAAGCCTTTCACGGGACGATGACATGGATTTGTCAGGGGACTTTTCAGGCAACAATGACTACATCAACTACACGGTTCTTATGCCGCCGACACCCGACAACCAGCCAATGGAGGCCTCTTCTGGGGGTTCTGCCTCCGCTGACTCCAAACCTGATGCTCCCGGACCATACGGGGGGGTGTCAGCTAGAGTAGGCATGACTAGAAGGGTGGGGAACGATCAAGAAGGAGGCATCAGTGGAGCAGCAATGGAGGGAATGGACCGAAGAATGTCGGTGATGCAATCCAACAAATCAATACTGTTAAGGAGCCAAACTGGGGACTTCGATCATAATCGATGGCTGTTTGAGACAAAAGGGACGTATGGTATTGGTAACGCCTTCTGGTCTAAAGATGATGATGACTATGGACATGATGGAGTGTCCATGTCTGATTTTTTGGACAAGCCATGGAAGCCACTGACCAGGAAGCTCCAGGTTCCAGCTGGTATTCTTAGTCCTTACAGGTGCACGCCTTGCTATGTTTACCACATCTAAATAGAAAAAAAATTTCAAATGATTTATTATCTTTGATAAAAATTCTTTGTCTCATGTTCGGTTTGACTATAAAAATATGACATTTTTTATTTTTTATTTTTCACTTTTTCTCTCTATTTTTTTTTTCTCGATTTTCTGGAACATTTATAAACCAAACATAGTGCTAGCGAATGATTAATAATTAATTTTCAGCTGCATAGTCACAAAAGTTGGAATGTTATTCATTGTACAACCTTGCATACAACCCTGAATTGAGGTGTAAGTGTAATTGTGTGTTTGAATGAAAAGACAGGCTACTGGTGCTGATCCGACTAATAGGATTGTTACTCTTCATTGTGTGGCGAATCCGAAATCCCAACAGAGATGCCATGTGGCTGTGGGGGTTGTCCACTGTATGTGAGACTTGGTTTGCCTTCTCCTGGCTTCTAGATCAGCTCCCCAAGCTCAACCCAATCAACCGCTCCACCGACCTTGCTGCCCTCCACGACAAGTTCGAGCAGCCCTCCCCTTCCAACCCCCATGGCCGCTCTGACCTCCCCGGCGTTGATGTCTTTGTTTCCACGGCCGACCCAGAAAAGGAGCCCCCTCTTGTCACTGCCAACACTATTCTCTCTATCCTTGCTGTAGACTACCCCGTTGAGAAGCTATCTTGCTACATTTCTGATGATGGGGCTGCGATTCTCACCTTCGAAGCCATGGCAGAAGCTGTCAACTTTGCGGAGGTTTGGGTTCCCTTCTGCCGGAAGCATAACATTGAGCCAAGAAATCCAGACAGTTACTTCTCTCTTAAATCAGATCCCACGAAAAACAAGAAGCGGCCTGATTTCGTGAAGGATCGACGCTGGATCAAGAGGGAATACGATGAGTTCAAGGTCAGGATCAATGGCCTACCTGAAGCAATACGGAGGCGGTGCGAGACCCATAACAATAACGAGGAGATGAAGGAGAAGAAGCTTGCTAGGGAGAAGAATGGTGGAGCACCCCTAACGGAGCCCGTCAATGTCGTCAAGGCCACTTGGATGGCTGATGGCACCCATTGGCCCGGAACTTGGTACTCCCCAATTGCGGATCATTTCAAGAGCGATCATGCTGGAATCTTGCAGGTAATGGTCAAATGCTCATAAACAAATACATTACTAACTCTTCATTTTATCAACTCAATCGATCAAAATTCATGTCATGTATTTCAAATTAAATTTGTAACATGAATTTAGTAATTTTTATACTCTCTTGTTCACGTACATGAATACATGTGTGGCATTTTGGAATGCATTACAATGCATGCAGGTGATGAGTAAAGTCCCGTCTCCTGATCCAGTAATGGGGCACCCAGATGATAAGGTCTTGGATTTCACGGGTGTCGATATTCGAATTCCTATGTTTGCTTATGTCTCAAGAGAGAAACGACCTGGGTATGACCACAATAAGAAGGCTGGAGCCATGAACGCCATGGTTAGAGCTTCGGCAATACTTTCTAATGGACCTTTCATACTCAATTTAGATTGTGATCACTATGTGTATAATTCAATGGCTGTAAGGGAGGGAATGTGCTTCATGATGGACCGTGGTGGTGACAGAATTTGTTATATACAGTTCCCCCAAAGATTCGAAGGCATTGATCCATCTGATCGATATGCTAACCATAACACTGTCTTCTTTGATGGTAATTAACATTTTAAATTCCCCTTAGAGTTTTAATTCTAAAATGGACTTCAGACTGTGAATCTAAAGTTTCTTTATATCCCAATACATACCATCAGGAAATATGAGAGCTTTGGATGGACTCCAAGGACCCGTATATGTGGGCACTGGCTGCATGTTCCGAAGATATGCGCTCTATGGGTTTCATCCACCAAGGGCCAATGAATACTCAGGCATATTTGGGCAGATTAAAACCAGCGCTCCTAATATTCAGGCCCAGCAAGCTGAGAAAGAAGATGGGGAGCTGGAGCCCCTAAGTGGGCATCCTGACTTAGACTTGCCCAAAAAGTTTGGCAATTCAAGTTTGTTCACGGAGTCTATAGCAGTAGCGGAGTTTCAAGGAAGACCGCTTGCTGATCACCTGTCTGTAAAGAATGGCCGTCCTCCTGGTGCATTGCTAGTTCCACGTCCACCCCTAGATGCACCAACTGTTGCTGAGGCTGTTGCTGTTATCTCCTGCTGGTAATTGCTTGCTTGTTTTCCATTTTTGTTTTCTATTTGGTTGATAAAATACATTTGTAAGTCTTTAAGTTTTTGCAAAAGCACAGGTATGAGGATAATACTGAATGGGGAGACAGGATAGGTTGGATTTATGGATCAGTGACAGAGGATGTGGTCACCGGTTACCGAATGCACAACCGTGGATGGCGGTCTGTCTACTGCATCACAAAACGCGATGCCTTTCGAGGCACTGCACCCATCAACCTTACTGACCGCCTGCACCAAGTCCTCCGGTGGGCCACTGGTTCAGTGGAGATCTTCTTCTCTCGAAACAATGTGCTTCTTGCAAGCCGGCGTCTCAAGTTCTTGCAGCGCGTTGCCTACCTTAATGTTGGCATCTACCCCTTCACTTCCATCTTCCTAGTTGTCTACTGTTTCCTCCCGGCTCTCTCCCTTCTCACTGGACAGTTTATCGTTCAATCCTTAAATACAGCATTTCTCTCCTATCTCCTCACCATTACAATAACACTCGCTCTCCTTGCCCTTCTTGAAGTTAAATGGTCAGGCATCGGCCTAGAGGAATGGTGGCGAAATGAGCAATTTTGGGTCATCGGGGGTTCTAGTGCTCACTTGGCTGCAGTACTTCAAGGCCTCCTCAAGGTCTTAGCTGGTATCGAAATCCATTTCACCTTAACCTCCAAGTCTGCTGCTGAAGATGAAGAGGACATTTTTGCTGATCTTTATGTCATCAAGTGGACCAGCCTCTTCATAATGCCGCTAACTATCATGGTGGTCAACATTGTTGCCCTTGTCATTGGGATCTCAAGGACGGTCTACAGTGTTCTCCCACAATGGAACAAACTGGTAGGAGGATCCTTCTTTAGCTTCTGGGTGTTGTCTCACATGTATCCATTTGCAAAAGGGTTAATGGGGAGGAGAGGAAGGATGCCCACCATTGTATATGTCTGGACCGGGCTTATTTCAATTACTGTCTCTTTGCTTTGGATATCAGTCAGCCCCCCAGATGGTTAGTAAGTGAAGGATGCAATTACGATCACATATTGTGATGAAAATAGAAAAACATCAGAAACTGATGAGATTTAATGGAATGTAAGTAATGTAAACTCACCCTAGTTAGAGTTCCTGGCGCATCTGCCTCCTTGAGATAACCCAAGATAAAAATGTTGTACGATAGGCCTCTTCTTGTATGCTAATTTGTAAGTCATGGTGTCCACATAGAATCAGATAAATTTTCAAATTACATATATATGAGGCTAAAACTAGATGATTCTTCTGTCAATAGCCTGGCCAAGCCTTTTTGCCATTGTCCCATTCTATTTCTTCTAAATGATTCAAGAAGAATCAACAATTTGAGAAATACAGACAGAAGTTGCTATGATTTTGGATGCTGATGCATGTTTTGTGTAAACAATGACTCAATTTAATTTTCAAGGTATTTTGCATTTGGATTCAAAACAGACTCATTTCATAGTGAAAAGCAGAAAAGAAAGATTTTCATTTCCAAGTAAGATTGTCACTGCAAGAAAGATGATGATTAGGGATGCCACATTTTTGTTGCCAAAAAGAATAATATTGGCACAAATATTTTTGCAACAAAAATTATTTTGTTTCATGTATGTCACCTTATCCTGGTCATAGGTTTTGGCAATGAATAAAATGTTTAATTCATCTCTAACAATATATAGAGGTAAAATTTGTTCGTTTGTCTCCAATAATATTTTTTGATGAAAAGATTTGTATCTAAGGGTTCAAAATTTTATTGTTAAAACTAATCAATGATAAATTAAATTGTCACCAAAAAAGACATACAACCATGAAAATTATTATTTCATTACTTTTTGAAACAAAACTTTATTTGGTTGATAAAGGTTAAGGCGATATTTTAAGAACAAATGTATGCCTCTAAATATATAAAATTTCATTACCAAATATTCATTATCTTCATCATAGTTTAACGATTATACCATAACATGTCGATTAATATTTTTAGTGTTTAAACATAAGTAAAAATTATAAAACATAATTAAACTAGAAAAGTAAGTGATAATTTAGGTTCTATTTGGTAATTATTTTTTAAAATATTTTTTTTTGTTCTCCAAAACCAAAAAAGGAAAAAAAAAATTGACAACCAACTAAAGCAAAAACATTTTTTTTTTCTTTTCATAAAACAAGTTTTAATTGTTTTCGGTCGTCTTTACTTGTTTATGTGATAATTGTTTTAAAAAGTAATTATACAAATAAAAAAAATGATTAAAAATTAAACCTTACACATATTTCAAACAGACTTTTGTTCTACAAACAAACTGGAGAACAATTTTCAAAAACTCTATTATAAAACCTTTCCTAAATAGAGCCTTAGTTTGAATACATAAATGGTAATTCTAACATTTAAAGGAAGAAATTAAGAGAAAAGTAGGTTTTTACACACTAATTTGAAAAAAGATCTTCCCATTTTATAAATCAAAGTTATTTTCATCAAAGTAAAAACATTTTGAAATATATAAACACTTTTAATTTAATGAGTAAAATAATTTCTTCCATATTATTTTACTTTTTTTTTTCTTAAGTTGGGTTTAATTTAATTTTATTACTTTCAAATGTCTTCTAATACTTATTTGAAATTTTATCAGTCATGTTTTCTATAATCTATGGGTAGCATTCTACATATGGCATTCCTTTCTTGGATCTTCTTGGATCGATGGGTAGAATTATGTGAAGTCATTTCTTTCCTATTCTTGGTTCCTACACAGGGTTAGCATGCTTTCTAATTTTTATGATTTCTTTAGATGTTTTTTTTTATTAATTATTTTTTGGATTTATAATGATCTTTTGTTCATTTATTTACTTAATGCTTTGCATTTTCTTTTGTGACAATTTTATATAATGTTGGTAAACAATGCATGCCATTTTAGGAACTACTGCTCCAATACCTATAAAGATAAAGTAACCATCACTTGGCACAAAGCTATTAGAATGGATCCACAATGCTAATCAAGCCAACATTTCAAAAACACCACAAGGTGGACCTTTAGTAGTGGGGGCCTTAAAACCTTGACTAAAAGGCTAGCATGCACAACAAAGCTAAGAGTTGGTGACTAAAATCACATGTCTTGTAATGTTTGTAGAAAAAAAAAAAAAAATTCCTCATAAAAGCAAACTAAAAATGATTTGTTAATGATATGAAATTTAATGAAGTTTTTGGTAATAGTCTTATTGCACATACCTCTAATGATGAATGGCCTAATATATGTTGTAGCTTAGTCGAAAGGCCTAATTCTGGGTTATGATGTTGAAATGGAAACAAAAGGGCAACAACAAACGTTAGAGGGGGTCACTTATCAACTTGATGGGCCAGAAGACCAAGTTGTGAGGAAGATACAAGTTTGCTAATAAGGTCATCGACTTGTACTAGATTCAAATCCAATACGTACAAATCTAATCAATCATTAGATCATAATAGAACCATAGAGAAATTGTAAGGGTGTACTACCAATATATTTGATCGATATATATTTCTAAAAGGATCGAACACTTGATTAATGATGAGTAGAACCGAGTTGTGGACAAAATTGAAGTATAGAAAGTGTAATAAGAAAAAGAGTTAATTAATTGTCAATTAGACCTAACTTTGTGTTCAAAGTTTTTAACTTTGGTTAAAGTTGGTATCGCTCTAAAAGTAGTCCACCATGTTGGAATGTAGTCTAATTAGTTACAGAAGCATCATATTAGTATTATTAACAAATCACAATCGAACTTTCTTATGAGAAAAAGGGGATGGCTTTACAATAAAAATTCTTATAAGAATTACAAGATACTAAAGATATCTTCCCTCACAAGCAAGTAATAAAGACGTTTACTTTGTCCTCACTTTTCCATTTCAAGATTCATATCTTCACATGCAAGTAACAAAGACATCTATTTTAAAACTATTTAAAAAAATATTTTTTTATTAAAAAATGTTTTCTAATTTAAAAATTATGTTTGATAAATTTTGGATTGAAAAAAAAAATTGAAGAATTTATTTTGGAAAGAAAGTACTCTTTTAGAATAAATTTAAGTCATTTTCAAGTGTTTTTCATAATGTCTTATGAAACCATTGGAAACATAAAAATTATTTTGAGCTTTTATATTATACATGAATGTATAGTAATTTTATAAATATATATTAATAAAGAAATGTTCTCCTATGTGCCATTTTCTCATCATTTTTTTTTTGTCTTTTGTTTTGTACACCTTTTAGGTGAATACCAATTGATCATTTTCTACTATGTTTTCTTCTTTCATCCCTCTTTGTTTCTCTATATTTCTTTTGTGTTTTTGAATTTATTATTTTTTCTTTAATTATCTTTTTAAGTTGTTTTGCTTTTATCTCTACGTCGATACATATAGATGTCACACTCAAGATTTAAAACCATGGTTTAATACAAGATCAAGGTTTACTGAAATTTTTTTAGAACTTTAAGTGTGAATTAAGGAAAAAATCATAGTGTTTATTGTTAAAATTTTCTTTTCTAAATGCCTTTAAAACATAACCCTTTCGATTGAAAAAAACCTATAATTCCATCCTGAATATTGATTTCACTTTGCTTGCGTGAAAGACCTTTTTCCCAAAAAAAAAATTGTCATGTTAAGATGATAAAAAGTAATTTCACTAAGTATGTGAAATAAACCCTTTTTCGAAAATTTCTCAATCATCTTAAGATGATAATAGTTATTTCACTAAGCATGTGAAATTGATCCTTTCTTAAAATTTTCTTAATTTAAAATAAAAAGTGGTAGAAATTACTATTATCTCCTTAACATAACTAAAAATAATTTTTCTCCTAGTCTAACCTTATCTTTTGCAATCCATTGTTGAAAATTTTCTGAATGCTATCATTTTTATAATTAAAATTGGAAAATAAAATTTTATTTTCTTAAAATTAATTTTTAAAAGTATTTTTATTAAATTTAAATGGTAATACTCCATTATTTACATTGTAAACTTAAAATAAATACAATACTGGGGAGAAATAACTCCACAGGACCTCTCGACTAAACACTAGCACACATGAGGGTGGGCATACTAGGAATAGCACACCAAGAAATAACACACTAAAGAACTAGAGGAATGACCCACTTCAAATCAATGAAAATGGTACACTTAAAAAAAAATTTTAAAAAAAGGAAAAAAAAAAGGAGTTTGTGCACTTGAAATAAATTTATTAATTAATATTTTATAATTAATAATACTCTATAAGCAATATTATACATTTCGAAAAGAATTGGATTATTGGATTATTGGCTTATGTTTGTAAAGCCTCCCTTAAAACATGCACTAATTCTGAAAATAAATCTAGTTAAACCATCAATATCAAATAACTTGTCATATTTATCTAGTGCTTGTTTTCTAGATTCAATAAATTAATCTATTTTTTCTCTTTTTTTATTTTTTATTTTTTTATTTTTCATATCTAGATTGATATTTTTTTTAGTATATATATATTTATATATGTGTGTGTGTTAAAAATAAAAATATAATATAACAACACAATGAAGCAAACATTTGGGTACCACAAATTAAAATAAATCATAAACAAAATTGAAATATTAAATAAATGAAAATGTAAAGTTAGAAGAATATAATCTGATTTAGATGAATTTTGCTATTATACTTAGACTTATAATACAAACTTGATAGAAATCAACTCCTTAGATTTAGTACAAAGCAAGTAGAGTTTCCATATGTGGAAAAGAAAATATTAGAATAAAAATGGGAAAGAAAGAAGTGGAGGAGATGATATGAGATAAAAATAAAAAAGTTGAAGAAGATCAAAGGACTTGTTATTAGAAGTTTTTAAAATTTTCAAAATATAATTAATAGATTTTTTTTTTGAAATAATACAATTAAAATAATAGATGCTAAAGACTATCATGGATAGTTGAATAATTTAAATTAAACCAATAATTTTAATTTTTAAACTTAATTTTACCCATTAATATTTCTTAATATGTCAATACAAAAAATCTAAATAATTATCAAATTTTATTTTTTCTCTTAGTTTATCATTTAATTGAAATAAAATTTTTATCAATAATTATTTAAAAATATCCATCACAAAATATTTTTTTTTCCATGTGAAGAATTATATGCCTCAAAAAATTGTCATAGCTGAAAATGATCTTACCCATAGTTTTTTATTTAGTGGCAAAAGGTCTGAAGTGTGAATAATAACTACTTTTGTTATTTCATTTAAATATTTATCTTTCGTATGCAAGTAATATTGGGATTACTTGCTCCTTTCCCTTCCTTTTTTTTTAAAAAGTCTCTCTCTTTACATAAGACTTTTGTATCAACCTTGACTTCAACTTTTACATTCTTCCTTAATCTGATGCTTATCGTTTACGTCTTGGTTGATAATTACATGCACTTTGTGATCATAAATGTCTAATCTCCTTTTGGACAAATGGGAAACTATATTTATTGTTACACTTTAATCTATTGCTAAAGATATCTTGAGCTTCTAGGAGGTGTATATTTGGTAAAATGTAAGATTTATTATTTAATGATTTAAGTTAACTTTAAGTTAAATTATATTTAAGTTATTGATTTAAAATTTTTTATTTAATTTTTATTATGGTTGTTTTATAAAAATTAATTTAAAATTATCAAATTAACATATTTATCCTCATAAATTATAACTAAGATAAAAGAGGTCGAATGACAGTAGAATAACAAAAGAGATTGTGAAAGTACGTAATTAGAGAGAATAAAAGTAAAAAGATAAAATGAAAATATGAATTTAAAAATAAATAAATTAATTTTATTTATTACTTAAAATTATTTTTAATTTTAAGTCATGACATTAAGTTATTTTATCAAATATACTTAATTTATTTAATAACTTAAATTATGTTGTTAAATTATTTAAGTTATTAAATTGGTTTATTAAATACCCACTTAATCTAAATCATAGCATCCCAAACCTAAAGGAAGCTTTGAAATTAGTGAAAAAAGATTTTTGCAACATATATTTTAGCCTTCAAACAATTACAAGGAATTCATGCATGTCAAGAAATGTTGTACTAGTTAGGAAAGAGTTGATATATTCAAAGATTTGTAAATGAGTTTCATTCCATTGATCAAGCATTGAAGTAGTATTAAGATAGTCACAAATCATGAAAATACACTCTTTTACAAGTTCTCTAGCTAATTAATATCATTTAGGCCATGTTTGATTCACCAATTATAACATGGAATAAAATAAAAGATTATATATTATATCTTCTCTCATATTTGACTGATGATGAAATATGATAAGTTATCCTATCGCTTATCATATTTTATATTCAATTAAACATGAGATAAGTGATATGATATATTATTCACTTTCTTTTTTATATTCATTTTATATGAGATATGTTATACTAAGACATGAGATATGAAATATGACTATATGATGTTACACTAAAACATAGGATATGTATATCCCATGAATTATAAATTTTTTTATTTTTATTAATTTTTTATTTGTTATATTACTTGTTTTGTAAAATAATTTTTTTATTATAAAATTAAATTTATGATTAAAAAACTAAAATATATTCTAAAATAATATTAATATTTGTATTATTTAATATATATATATATATATATATATATATATATATATTATTTTTATATATTTATAAAGTTTAAAAATTTTAATGATCGATAAATATTGTTAAACCTAACAAAAATTTCATTATTTTAAATATAAAATATTGAAATGTAATTTAAATTTTATTTTAAAGATTGAAAAATTATCTATAAATGTTATGTTATTTTTTTTTATTTCACAAATTAAATATAAACATAACATAACATATTCTATTAATATACTATTTAAGTATATAATATTCAATAATATCATATTCCATTAAAAATTATACTTCAAAATATATATTTTCTATTTAAGAAGATGTGATATATCAGAATATATATATTCTATGGTATCCCACCCATTACACTTAGCCTTCAAAATTTAAAATATGGGTGTTCTACCTCATGCACAGCACCTTACATATTGAATTAAATATATGCCTTCTTATCCTAGGCTACATTGGTGCCTTCCTAGACAGTATCTGAACATTATCCAAACCCATTAAAGGTGGCTTTGACGAATATGATGACTGTTTTCTACGTGGCAGACTCATCTGCTTTCCATGATTTTCTGTAAAGAACCTTCGTTAAAGATATATATAGAACTGTATTCTACGTGGTGGGCTCATCTGCTTTCTATGGTTTTCGCTGAAGAACCTTGGTCAAAGAAATGACATAAAAGCTAGAGAGCTGGTGCAACACTCAAGGTTTAAAATAGGGAAAAGTAGGATTTCACTCACTAATTTAATAAAATATAAAAAAAAACGAATCCTAATTTTTATAAATCAATTTTATATTTATTTATTTAAAAATATTTTTAAATACATATATTTTTTTTATAAAATTTTATTTTCTAAAATACCTTTTTATTTGATAATATTAAATAAAATTATCAAAAAAAAAATTAATTTATCATTTTAATTTGATAATAATATCTTACAAATAAATATATTATAATTTTTTTATTATATAATATTACATATAAATCATTTAAAAAAAATTCTCTATATCCTCAAGTAATAAATAATTTTTTTTATAATTTTCTAATTAATAATAATTTTAAATATTGTATTATATAAGTAAACTCATTTTCCTTTTTCTTTTCTCAAATAAAATTAAATAAAAATTTTATTAGTTGACATAAAAAATAAAATAAGAAATTTTAAAAATTAAAAATACAATACTAAAGTACTTAAAAATTAAATATAATTTTAAAAAATAGAAATATAAGACAATTTAAACCAAAAAAAACTTAACAATTTTAAAAATAAAATATTTACTTTCATTGTATTTCCAACTCTTTCTCGATATCTATATTTTCTAGTAGTATTATTTAGCAAAACGAAAGTTAATATTTTATTTTTATATTTTTAGATTTAAAGTTTTTTAATTTTATTTTTAATTTTTAATTTTTAATTTTAACCTGTTTAAAAAAATTGTCAATTGGTGTTATTATTTTGATAAGTAAAAGGTCATTTTAGGAAATAAGTATGCCACTTATGAAATAGTGTATGTATTTTAAAATATTTTTAAATAGATGAAGTTAAAATTGATTTATAAAAGTTGAGGTTTTTTTTAATATATTTTTAAATTAGTGAATCAAAACCTATTTTTCCCTTTAAAATATATCATTGATATATTCAATATCATGCATCACCATATGGAATTCGAGAAAATATATCTATCAATCAATATTTTTGGATACTTTACCAACATTTCACTTATTTTGTAATTTTTTACCTTTTAATCAATATTTCATTGATTTTTTATTATTAAATAAATTAATTCTAATTATTTTATTTTTACATTTGATTTAATTTACTATAAAAAAAATATAAAAACATAATTTTCTTAATAAGTTTTTTTATATAATCTATTGTGGACCCCGTATTTTGCACGATGCATTCTCACTCGATGGCGAACTCGCTTTTTATTTGAAAAATAATTTATTTATTAAGAAAATGACTTGGAGTCGCCACTTATTTTTGTTTTATTTTTAAAGGGTAAACAAAATAAGAAATAAAACCCTAAGTGTGATTCCTTATTTGGAAAATATGGTATGTGAAAAACCAAATTGGGGTTCGGGGGTCATGTTACTTATTGGGAAGGCACGGTAAAGACCGTAACACCTCTTCAAGTCCCTAAGAACGGGTCTCTACTAAATAAGATGAGACAGATGTGGCAATTGGTGAGAAAATCAATGGATACTAGTGAAATAATCATATAATAAAGTGAATCATGCATCAGAATAAGCGAAGTGGGAATGAGATCATACCTTAGCAGCAATTAATAGTGCGCTATCATGAAAACTAAGTTAGCTCAAGTATAAAATCATCGCATGCATATCAAAGAGCAAGACAAAGATCAAGCAATACTCATTAAGTATAACAACTGACAATTAGAAAAGAAAATTCATATGTAAGGCCCCCACCAAAACCTAATTTATTTTGCATGAATTAATATCACAAATTTCATTATTTTGGAATTATAAAATATTCATTCATGCTTATTAAAAAAAAATAAAAGAAAACAAAAGATTATTTGAAAACCAGAGTGTAATTAAAACTGTTTGAGAAAAAACTGGAATTTTGAAATTTATTTGAAAATTAGAGTCTCGAATATTACTTGAAAATCGGAGTCTTGTGAGTTAAATTTAAGGATTGAAATTTTGGAGATTAAATTTGAAAGAAATTAGAATTTTGAAAAATTATTTGAGAAGTAAAAACTATGAAAATTAAATTTTAAAAATTGGAATCTTGGAAATTATTTGAATATGGTACTTTTAAAAAAATTAAATAAATAAAATGATAATAATAATAATGATAAATAAATAAATAAATAACTAAATAAATGTGAAAATTGGAATTTTGGAAATTGGAAATTAAGTTCGAAAATTGAAAAATTGGAATTTCAGAAATTGAGAACTAAAATTGGAAATCAGAATTTTTAAGCATTATTTAAATATGGGATTTTAAAAATAAATGAATAAATAAAATAATAATAATAACGAAAATAATAATGATTAAATAGATAATTGTGAACATTGGAATTTTGGAAATTGGAAATTAAGTTTGAAAATTGGAAAATTGGAATTTCATAAATTGAGAACTAAATTTGGAAATCGGAATTTTTAAGAATTATTAAAAGATGGAATTTTAAAAATAAATAAAATAATAATAATAACGAAAATAATAGTGATTAAATGAATAAACGTGAAAATTTGAAATTAAATTTGAAAATCGGAATTTTGAAAAATTATTTAAAGATGGAATTTTAAAAATAAATAAATAAATAAATAGAATGATAATAATAATAATGAAAATAATAATTAAATAAATGAACGTGAATATTGGAATTTTTGAAATTGGAAATTAAAATTTGGAAGTCGAAATTTGGAAGAATTGTTTAAAGTTAGAATTTAAAAAAATAAATAAATAAATAAACAGAATAATAATAATAATAATAATAATAATAATAATAACGAAAATAATAATTAAATAAATGAATGTGGATATTGGAATTTTTGAAATTGGAAATTAAATTTGAAAGTCGGAATTTTGAAGAATTGTTTAAAGATGAGATTTTAAAAATAAATAAATGAATAAATAAATAGAATGATAATAATAATAACGAAAATAATAATTAAATAAATGAACGTGAATATTGGAATTTTTGAAATCGGAAATTAAATTTGGAAGCCGGAATTTTGAAGAATTATTTAAAAATGGAAGTTTAAAATAAATGAATAAATAAGTAAACAAATAAAATAATAATAATGAAAATGATAACAAAAATAATAATGATTAAATAAATAAATATGAAAATTGAAATTTTGAAGAATTGTTTAAAAATAGATTTTTTTTTATAAAGAGAATTGAATTTGAGAATTCGGATTTCGAAAAATTATTTTAGAATGAAATTTTAATGCCAATAGATTTTATTTTTTTACTTGTCATCCATCATTTATTTAAACCTTTTCATGCCAATAGTGAACGACCACTTCTGGAAGAGGAGGCCCCACTTCTCCTCCTCCCATTGATTATCTTCTTTAGTTATATTGCCAAGCATTGCCACACCACCACAGTGGTCGCATATTAGGTTCCTCATAGCATCCTTAATTGCAACATTCTCAACCTAAAGCTTGTCATTTTCTTGTCCAAGCATTACATTCTCATGGCGCTCCAACTAGTTCTTCATTTGGGTTCATTAGTTCTAAAACTAGAACTTCACTTGTCTAGGCTCCAAGTTGAGCTTCCTACTGAGGTCCAACCTTTGTTTATCATCAGGGTGAGGCCATTCCTTGAAGCCAGTTTCAAGCTCATTAATTTGCTCTTGAGTATGTCGATGGTACTTCAATTTCTTGGCCGGCCTCTCAAGTACCAAAGTTTCTTGCTCATCCTCCAATCTACAATCTAAGTTCCCACTTCCAGACATGCTCTCATACCCATCTTCATTGATCCTGCCCATAACACTTGAATCAAAATTTTCTTCCACTGGAATCCTTCCTTCCACCGGAAACCTTTCTTCTAAATGAAACCTTTCCTCCACAGGAACCCTTTTCATTGGAATCGGTTGCTCCACTGGAAACTTTTCCTCCACTAAAACTCTTCCATCCACTAGAACCCTTTCATGTTGATCCTCCATGTTACTCCGCTTTTCAAACAGGACCCTTATCCAGAAATTTTTGAGAGAGAGGGAGATGAAGCTTGTAGAACTAAACACGGGCTCGAGAGGTGCTTGAGAGATGGTGGTGGCCGTATTCATGGTGGTTATGTGGTGTAAAGGAAATGGGTTCGATGTGCATGAGGTGTGATAAATGGTACATGGAGTGGGATATGTCGGGGTGGTAACGGTGTGGGAATTATTGAGAGATGATGGGTGTAATATTGGCAATATGTATGAGAATGAAAAATAGACATTATGTAGTGGTACGGATATTGGTTTGTGGACAATGGGTAGGATGAAATATGAGGACAAGGGTGGCATGCGCATGGGATTAGTGAAAAGGATGGGTGCAGTGATGGAATTATGTACATGAGGGGTGCATAATTGTAGAGAGATAAATGGGTTTGTTGGTTTTAAAGAAAATGTGATATACACGGGAGACTATGAATGATAAGTATAGAAACGGGTATGAGAAGTGGGTGTGGGGTAATGAGATGAATGGATATGAAGACTAAAGAATGGAGGCGTAAATATAGTGGATTGGGATGGATGGTTTCATGAGAAAAATGGGTATGAGGGAGGTTTAAAAAAAATGAGTATGGAAAATGGGTATGTTCATGCATGGAAAGTGGAAAGGTAATGAGATGAGGTGGCTTTGACAGTGGGCATGAGTAGGAAATGGGCATGTCGGGCATGGAGGGTGTGATGGGTAGTCATGCATGCAAAAAATAATGTGAGTGGGAGGAAGGTGGGTTGGACCGATGAGTATAAAGGATGGGAAAGTGGCAAGGAGTGGATTTAATGGGTGTGAGTGAAAAGTAGGGTACATGGTGTTAAAGAATAGGGATATACATGAAGCATGAAGGATAGGTATGGAGATTAACATGGCCATGCAAATGTGAGGAAGAATGGGTTTGATGGGTTTCAAAGAAAAAATAGGTACGTGGTGTGGTGTAGAGAGAGAAGGCATGGGGGCATGGAGGGTATGATGATAGGTTCTGGTGAATGCATATTGCAGATTAGGAATATAAGTGACAGAAGGAGTGGCAGAGCTTATTATTCTTCATGCTTTAGTTGTACTGCAGCTCCCATACACAGTCTCTGTCTGGCTGTTTTGTCCTGCATGTTGCCACTACTATTCACAAGGCCACTCTTGACCTAAGCAATGTTGTTCAACTCTACAGCTATGGATGCTAATTCATGACTAGAGAATGATGGGTTCATTGTAAACACCTTCAAGGAAATTATAGACCTCCACGTGTGGTTTAGAGGTTTGGACCAAAGGCTCCTTTATTAGGACCGCCCCTTTGTTTTCACACTGATAGGGTCCATTATCCATCAACTTCGCTTCTCTTCCTTTTGGTGGTTTTCATGAGTCAATATCGCCATCATTAAACTGCCATCCTAGAGATTAACTGAACCCAAAATGCCTGCTGAAAATTCTCACACAGCTCTCAAAACCCGATCCAGATTTCCTTATTCACATGCCCAACAAATACATGCATAACGTTGCCCAACCATGTCAAGCGTGTCGTGCCTCTTCATACCCATAGCCTGAGAACATGTTTCTTGCAGGGACTTACCTCTTCAGGCGGAAATGAGGAAACAGATGCATGCCATGGAGGGGTACCAGGAGCAGGGAAAGATAGCCAAAACAGAGCACAAATGGTAGAAACAAAAAAAAAGAAAATCATATAGGCCACATTTCATATTGTTATCAATGGGCCTTGATGAGGGTGAGTGAAGTCAAACAAATGTTGAATGAGATCAAGGACATGATTGCAGATGTCTCATGAGGAAAATGAACAAAACTAAATCAAAATAGAACTCAAGATCCAACGAAAAAGAAAAAAGAAAAAGAAAGAGAAAAGAAGCATATCAGTTGAAGCACATATGAAATCCATAATAATTATACCTGAAAATGCTCCTCGCCTGCAAGGTGGAATGGATTTCTAACTATCCTTGCTCCAAAAATTCTCCAGCTGATCTCTCTCTCAAGTTGCCCACAAATCTTTCTTTCTCAGGTTCATTTTCGTTCACTCTCAGCTCATCTTTTTCCTCCAGATGTCTACAACTCTCAAACAACCATGTTCCCCTAAAACTTAGAACATGCTCCTCTCACCACCCAGAAAAAAATATCTCTTATTTTTTCCATTTTTCTTAGGCTTCCTCTCCAAGTTCTCTAAAAAAATCTCACCTCAATCCTCGTTTTTTCAACTCCCACTTGTTCCACAGTTCTTAGCTCATTAGTTCCTACCAACTCCCCTGCCTGCTCAGATCATCATTCTCCCTCCTGAAACTCCAACCACCACCATGGCGAGGTGGTCGCGTCAAAGGCTACGCGTCCCATGCAGTTGAGCATGGGAGTAGTCCCTCACTTCTCTAAAAAAAACCAAAGTTTTTCTCCTCGGGGTGGCCAGCTCAAAAGGGGTCTACAAATATGCCCATTTTCGGTAGAGTTCACGAGTGTAAAAAATATGAAAACTAGAGTGAAAAGAAAGTGTAAATAGTGAATGAAACGAAGTGGACTCTATCGAAGAAAAAGAAAGACCCCTAATGGCTCACAAGTAGAATACAAACTCTCTCAAACCAATAAAGGAACAAAGGGGGTTCTAAAATCCCAATAGAAAAGTGGATTCTCAAAGTGCCTTTGAAGCCGCACTAAGGATCTGGACTCCCTCTAAGATGTCTCCAAAAGTGATTCAAAGATCGAAGTCAAAGTTGAGCAGTAGTCAAACCACCTAGGAGCATAGAGAGGAACATATATAAAAGGAAAACTACACATGCACCATACAAGAGTGTGAAGTGATGGGCACCAATGATACAATCAAAACATAAGCTATGAGCTCAAAGAGCTATATCACGCACAAGGGGGGATGATAAGCTCTGGAAAGTCAAGACTTCGAACACCTGAAATGTGGCTCTAAACGCCAAGACTGAGATGGACGATTTCGAATAACTAAACTATTGCTATGAATGTCCATGGGAGGAATGGCTCTGAAGGCCTATGGAAATGGAGACTCTGAATGCAAAATTGAGAAAGTGGTGGCTCTAAACACCAATGGAAGAAAATGGTGGCTCTAAACACCAATGGAAGAAAATGGTGGCTTTGAATGCATAAATTGGAAGACATGGCTCTGAACGCCTAAGTTGGAAGAGATGACTCTGAATACCTAAAACTAGAAGAGATGGTTCTAAACGCCTAGAACTGGAAGAGATGGCTTTGAATGCCTAAATTGAAAAAGATGGCACTGAACACCTAAACTGGAAGATATGACTCTGAACGCCTGAAACTGGGAGAGATGGCTCTGAACGCCTAAACATGAAGAGATGGCATTGAATGCCTAAACTGAAAATGTGGCTCTGAATGCCAAACTGTGGGAAACATGGTGGAGATGGTGGCTCTGAATGCCAAACTGAAAAGAGTGATGGCTCTAAATGCCAAACTGAAGACATGGCTTTGAACGCCAACAATGTAGCTTCAAACACTGAAAATGTGGTAACAAATGCCCGATCATGATAGGATGATGGCTCTGAACGCCAAACTATGAAGAGATAGTGACTCTAAACACCAAGCTGGAGATACAGCACTGAACACCAAACCGAAGAAGATGAAAACTCTGAAAGCCATAACTGAGAAAGGATAGTGACTCTGAATTTCAAACTAAGAAAGACGACTCTGAACGTCGTAACAGAGAAGTGATGATAGCTCTTAATGTTGAGTTGTAAGGAGATGGTGGCTCTGAACGACGAAACTAAGAACTGATGGTGGCTCTGAATGCCAAACTGAGAAGTAATGGTGGCTCTGTACACCAAACTGTAAGGGTATGGTGGCTCTGAACGTTGAAACTGAGAAGATATGGTGGCACGTGAACACCGAAACTGAGAAGAGGGTGGCTTTGAACGTCCAAATTGAGAAGATAGTGACTTTAAACGCCCAAATTGAGAATAGATGGTGGCTCTGAAAGCCCGAATTGAGAAAATGGTGGCTCTGAATGTGCTCTAAATGCCCGAACTGAGAAGATATGGTGGCTCTGAATGCCGAAACTGAGAAGAAATTATGGCTCTGAGCGCCCAAATTGAGAAGATATGGTGGCTTTGAAAACCGAAACTGAGAAGAAATGACGGCTCTGAACGTCGAAATTGATAAGAAATAGTGGCTCTGAATGCCCAAACTGAGAAGATATGGTGGCTCTGAATTCCGAAACTGAGAAGAAATAGTGGCTTTGAATGCCCAAACTGAGAAGATAATGGCTTTGAATGCCTAAATCAAGAAGAGATGGCAGCTTTGAATGCCAAACTGAAGGAGATGAAGGCTTTGAACGTCGAACTGAGAAGGACGACTCTGAATGTCATAACTCAGAATAAATGGCGGCTCTGAACGCCGAGCTACAAGGAGATGGTGGCTCTGAATGCCCAAACTATAAGAAAATGATGAGAAGGGAAATATGCCCTAGTATGGCATGCCACCACAACTCTCAATCCACTAAAAGGGTCGGATTGAGACTCTATGAGTCTCAAAGGAATGATTCACTGGGGAGTCACAAGAGAATAATCCGTCGGGGTAACTACCACAATCTCAATCACAACAATCTACCGAAGAGTCATGGATGGTGGGACAGTTCAAACCAAAATTCGTGCTCCTCTGAAGGTTTGTCTCGGCCAAAATCACCGAAACTGTGTCCAGTAATGCAAAAAAATATCTCTCGTCCGAGTAATGAAGATTGTAACAGGCCTGTGAGAAAACAATCATCTCCATAGCTAAATGAGGGAAATAGGCACCAGTATAACAACTAGTGCATCCGGTCTTTCTTGATAACTCGAGAATAACTCTGTGGGGGTGTATAAGAGATTTGACATGTACTCCATTGAAATGATGATATGAGAGTCTATGCACCCGAGATAACTCTATCATAGGATCATGACAATATTGGAAAGTATGAGCCTGACTGAATGACTCAAGAAAGGCTCCACTAGGGAATTAGCGTAAAATAAAAAACAGATCATCAACTCGACATGTATCTCGTAAATGGAGATGATCATGAAAATCAAAGGAGATCTACAAATCTCAACCAAAATAGAAATATGCCCCAGTATGACATCAGATGTGTGGCAGGTCAGAAAATTAGATGGCACTAAATCATCCATCACCAAGTGTGTAATCCTAGCCATCCATGTCCGCAGCCTAGAAGGAGAAATATGATGATAACCAAATGCCGAAAAATATGGTTATGATTGGATGGCTCCAAAGAGGCTCTCTTGGGAGATCATGATAAGATAGAAAACAGGTCATCATCTCGGCATGTATCTCATAGGTGAAGACAATCATGTGACCCCATGAAAATCTATAAATCTCAACCAAAAGGAAAATATGCCCTAGTATGACATCGAACGTACGATAGGCTGAAAAAATCAAATGACATCAAATCACCCATCAGCAAATGTGCAATCCCGGTCATCCACAGCCATGACTAATTGGATCTAAGCGTCCAAAAGGCATCTCCCAGAAGAAAGCATGATGACATCTGAATGCAGAAAAGTGTGGTCTTGACTGAATGGCTCAAGAGAGGCTCCACTAGGGGATTGTGATAAGATAAAAAAAAATGTTGCCGCCTTGACATGTATCTCATAACTGGGGATGATCATGCAAGTCCATGAGAATCTGTAAATCTCATTCGAAACGGAAATATACCCTAGTGTGACATCGCATGTGTGGTATATCAGAAAAATCAGGCAACACTAAATCATCAATCATCAAATATGCAATTTTGGTCATCCAAACCCACTACTGAAATGAACCCAAACATAAATGAAACGTTCCCTAGAAGAAGAAGCATGATGACATCCAAATATCAACCAAATCTCAAACACTTGTCCAAGTAGGGGCTGTCGAGAACGACATCTAATCCTATGGCCTCAGGGTGGTCTTAAGACACGGGACGTAACGTATGCTAGGGTGATAAGGTAATAGAAATGAAGGGAAACTAGGCCCAAATACCCAATGATAAAAAACCCATGCCCTTATGTATAAAATGTAACATGTATAGAAAAGCTCGTGAGTCATGGACCTAAAAGTGCCCAATGTGAATATAATATCAATAATGCGACGATGAAGCAAATCAAACTGATAATGAGATACGCAAGAATGATGCAAGGGAAATATCAAACCTGGAATAGGTCAGTGTAAGAAAAAAAAACAACGGGGGTGAAGCGAACGGGCTGAATCACAAGCAATGACAAAGATGATAGCAAAACAATGAATATACGAAGAAAATTGGTGATCAACTCAAACCAAACATGGAGTGAAGTCACATCAATAATGATGTAATGATGAATAGGACAATGACCCGGAGTTCCTA
The DNA here is from genome assembly GCF_030704535.1 of Vitis vinifera. Taxonomy (NCBI): domain Eukaryota; kingdom Viridiplantae; phylum Streptophyta; class Magnoliopsida; order Vitales; family Vitaceae; genus Vitis; species Vitis vinifera. Next base: position 7,233,245 of record NC_081818.1, on the reverse strand, counting down.
GGAGAAGGTTACTCGTCTCACTCTTAAAGAAATATGACAAAGTGAATACAAATAAAATAGGATCTCAGAAAGCTCACATATGAACGCTCAACAACAAACATACTTGATAAAATGACTATCAGATATCAATGTACACACTTAATGATGGAGAGAATACTATGCACATACACATGTGCTTATTTTTTTTTTTTTTTCAATTTTTTTTTTTTACATATATACAGATGTACATACCTTGAACATAAACAAATGAACCCCAAGGATGATAGCAATAATGGATTGACACATCCTCAAGTGCTAAGGTAACAAAACTCTCCCTAACAAGATGACATTCTCAAACTAAGGATCTCTAAACCAGTGTTCGTGAGATAGATAGTGGAAATGATGTGACTATCCCTCATGTAATGAACTGAGGAGGATCACCACTCAAGGTGGAGATAATATGAAGAAAAACAAGCAGTAAATAGGATAAGGAAGAAGAGATGAAGAACACGACCAATAAGATGTGATGGAATGCAGTAAAGTGATGGTAGGAAAAATAATGAGAGAAAGATGCACCCGTAGGTCCAAGACTCACAAGACTCCTGAATGAAGCATGCATACACTAAAGGACCCCTATCCCGGTGTGGAAATATAAGCAAGGTAATAAGAAAGAAAGGCTATAATGCACATATGAGGCTCAATAGGCTAGCAATGGTTTGTATGTCAAAAGAGAATAACAAGGTATATGGCTAACCAAAATGATGGCCACCCATCCTGCGACCATGGTCTCAAACATAGTACCTCTTTAGCTGATCCATGTTGGTTAGCTCTAAGAATCCATTTCCATCTAGATCCATCAACCATGCAGTGCCCTCTAGGGTCAGCTCCCTAATGAAGTAAGGTCTGCTCCAATTGGGTATGAACTTCCTTCTAGGATCTCTGATCAATCCTCTTATGACCTTTAGAACCAAGTCATCTCTTTGTAGTGGTCTAGGCTTGACCCGCTTCTTAAAAACACGAGTCATATTTCTCTGGTAGGCACAAACATGGTCTGTTGCCCTCGATCTCCTCTCATCTAGGAGATTGAGCTAATCTAATTGGGCTTGAGCCCAATTTGCCTTTGGAATCTGCTGCTCCAAGGCTATTCTCAATGAACCCATCTCAATCTCAACTGGTAGCACTGCCTCCATACTATACACCAAGGAGTAGGGTGTGGCCCTTATAGAGGTGCGAAAAGAAGTCTGATAAGCCCACAATGCAAATGAGAGTTTTTTTTTACCAATCTCGAGAAGTCTCAACCATCCTCCGCAAGATCCTCTTAATATTCTTATTCGCGGCCTCTACTGCCCCATTCGTCTTCGGCCTGTATGTAGATGATCTATGATGCTGGATACCGTATCTCTACACTAAAGTATCAATCTCTGCTCTGAAATGTACACCTCCATCTAAGATTAACTCATGAGGGACTCCATAGCGACAGATAATGTGTGATATGATGAAACCAAAAACTCTAGTCGATGTCAATCTCGCATATGAGACGGCCTCCACCCACTTGATGAAGTAATCGATGTTAACCAAGTCATCTCATGACCACTAGAAGACTTCAACGAAATCTTCCCAATGATGTCGATACCCCATACTAAAAATGGCCATGGTGAAGTCAATGCGTGTAACTCCAAAGGCAGCACATGAATGAGGTCTCCATGTATCTGACAATTTGGACATCTCTAAACAAACTGACAACAATCTGTCTCCATAGTCAACCAGAAATAGTTAGTCCTCATGATCTTACAGGTCAACATATGCTCTCCCATATGTGGTCCGTAGACTCCCGCATGAACTTCTCTCATCACTCGATCGACAGAGGTACGGTCTAAGCATAATAGCAACATCCCATCAGCTGATCGTCTATATAATGTCTCACCACAAATCATGAATCGGGTGGTCAACTGTCTCAATGCTCTCTTATCCTTGGCCGTGGCGGCCTCAAGATATGCACCAAGCCTCAGAAACTGGTATATGTCATGGTACCAAGGTAAGCCATCATCGAACTCTGCCTCATCAATCAAACAACAATAGGTAGGAACTGATCTCGACTCAATCAATAAATGACGAACAACGGTATCGGTGGGAATATCAATCATGGAAGCTAGAGTAGCTAAGGCATCAACGAACTGGTTATAGGCTCTAGGCAGATGTGTGTATCTCAAATCATCGAATCTCCCAACCAGTAGCTCCAAGTATGCATGGTAAGGCCTAAGCTTCACATCTCTAGTATTCCACTCACCTTGAATATGTCTCAATACCATATTGGAGTCACCAAACACCTCCATCTGTCTAATCCCAAGCTCAAGGGCTGTCTCTAATCCCAAGATATAGGTCTCATACTCAACAATATTGTTAGTGGCCGGATATCGATCCAAGAATGCCAAACGAACAAATCTAGGAATCTGATCACCATGAGAGGATATTAACAAGACGCCTATCCTGTATCCAGAATGGTTGGCTATACCATCAAAGTACATGTGCCAACCTGATAGACTAGTCACAATAGCAACATCTTCATCCGGGAAATCATCATCAATAGCTCTATCGTCGGAAATTGGTAATGAGGCTAAGTGATCTACAACAATGCTTCCTCTAATAGACTTTTGAGTGACATAATGGATGTCAAACTTAGTCAGAAGTACCAACCATCTCATGAGGCGACCAACCAAAGCAGGCCTGTTAAACAAATATCTCAGAGGGTATAGGCGGGATATCAAGTGCACTGAATACTCGGTCATGTAATGTCTCAATCGACGAGTGGCCTAAACCAATGCCAAGCAGTAGCGCTCAATCATGACATATCTCATCTCATAATCCAGCATCCTCTTACTTAGATAATAAATGACTCGCTCTTTACCCGAATCATCGAGCTGAGCCAACATGCAACCCAAAGCTATGTTTGAAACCGATAGGTATAGGAGTAGAGAGCGACGTGGTATAGGAGGCACCAAGACTTGAGGTGACAACAAGTACTTTCTGATCCTCTCAAATGTGCGCTGGCACTGATCATCCCAAACAGTAGGTTGGATCTTCCTCAAGAGTTGAAAAATGGGCTCACAGATGTCTATCAATCTGGCGATGAATTTGCTGATGTACTGAAGTCTACCTAAGAAGCCTCTGACCTCTCTCTAGGTGCTCGGTGTAGGCATGTCAAGGATGGCTCTGATTTTATCTGGATCTGCCTCTATACCTCTCTCACTAATCATATATCCCAAGAGTTTCCTAGAAGTCACTCCAAAAGTGTACTTCTTGGGATTCAGTCTCAATCTGAACTGCTTGATTATCTCAAAGAAACTCTCCAAAGCTGCCAAGTGATCTGATCTATCTCGGGATTTCACTATCATGTCATCTACATAAACCTCGACATCTCGATGCATTATGTCATGGAAGAGGGTGGTCGCTGCTTTCTGATAGGTAACTCCTGCATTCTTCAACCCGAATGGCATGACTCGGTGGCAATAAATACCCCACTTAGTAATGAAGAACGTCCTCTCTATGTCCTCTAGAGCCATCAGGATCTGATTGTACTCGAAAAATTCGTCCATAAAGGACAACATCAAATGACCTAGCGTACTGTCAACTAGCATGTCGATGTGTGGGAGAGGAAAATCATCCTTAGGATTGGCCTTGTTGAGATCTCGAAAATCAACACAAACTCTCACTTTGCCGTCCTTCTTAGGAACATGGACGACATTGGCTAGCCACTCGGGGTACTCAACCACTGATAAAAATCCCACACTGAGCTGCTTCTGGATCTCCTCTTTCACTTGCAAACTCCAACGAGGGTTCAATTGTCTCAATTTCTGCTTAACCGGTCTGGCATGGGGCAGAAGTGGCAAACAATGCTGGACGATAAATGGATCAAGGCCCAAACATGTCCTCATAGGACCATGCAAAAACGTCCAAGTAGGATCTGAGTAGTTAGATGAGGTTATCTCTCTCATCTGTAGATAAATCTGATCCGATCCTCAACTCTATAGGTTGATCTACTATGCCAAAGTCAACAACCTTTGTGTCCTCTGTAGTAGGTGAAACTCTATGATTAATGGGGTCTGAATCAGAAGTAGATGATGAGTCATCATTTGAATCATGTTATACAATCTCATCGTCTATATCAAATATCTCTACTGTGAGTGAAGATGTTGTAGATAAAGTAATATCACGAAAGACAGGCAAATACTAAAAAAATGCTTAAATCCATAAATAAAGAGTTATGAACATCATCAGAACGATAAACAAATCCCGATAAAACATTAAATGAAAGAAGTAGGTCTACAAAGTTGGACGTTCCCTCAATAGGCCAACAAGGCCATCAAACAAGTCATCAACAACTATAGCACTCTTAGTAAACTCCAAAGAAGAAGCAGTTTGGATCTCCTCAGCAATCTTGATGACGGATACTCTGAAGAGATCAAATGGTGAAGCAAGCTCAGGTTGAACCATTTCCTCAATCTGGCTCATGCTCATAGCGAGCATCTCGTCGACGTACTCGTCACGTGGCACAACTCCGTCCATGATGTCTCCAATCTCGGAAAATGTCCCATGCTCGTTGATCTCATCCAGGAAATAGAGCGTCATAAGGCTCATACAATCTGGAGAAGAATAGGCGATCAACGCAAATGTCGAAGTGCCAGGGGCTCTATCACTCAACTATAGCTGATGGACGAGGCATTGTAGCTCGACCTCCTAAGTAGTGTTGAGTCCCCCAATAATCTCGTCCAAATGGGTTTGCGACTCCGATGCCTTCACGAAGTAATCTACCAAGCTCGAGGTGTATGGGCGAACAGGATAATCAAACAGTGTATGACTTAGTCAAGGCCTCACTCTCTTCTTGCGCAATCGCGCCATATATCTATAATCGGCCTCAGTGGGGATGAACCTGAGTCCGAACGGTACATCGTGATCTGGGATAGTCATGAACTCGCTAGGCTTGTGCTGGCGCCGCCCCAACCCCATGCCGGAAAGATAAGACATACTCCTCATCATATCAAGCACCACCGTGCTACTGTGCTGGTCAAACGACATAGCCACAAAGTCTCGACAAAAATCCTTCATCTCTAGGGTCTGCACCTCGTTGAATGTGAATCCATTCAGAAGTAAGTCGTCATCACTGTGACTAATCTGAAGCACTGGATCAACATAAATAAACATATCTCCCACAGATTGCACTATGATGACCTAGCCATCGTGAATGAACTTCACCTTCTGATGAAGGGAAAAAGGAATGACCCTGGATCTGTGAATCTAAGGTCGACCCAATAATAGGTTAAATGATGTAGGAATCCTCAAAACCTGGAACAAAGTGACAAATATGGCCGGACCTATCAACGGCTCAATCTCCATAGTGCCCATGACCTTTCTCCGAGTGCTATCGTATGCTCGAATTGTTTGAGTGGAATGACCAAAGTTAGAGGGCGCATAGCCAAGGGCGATGGTAGTGGCTAGATGGTAAACGTTCAGGGCCGAGCCGTTGTCCAAAATGACAGATAGGACTCAACGGCCTGAACAACTGACTAATATATAAAGTGGATGTGTATGGTCCACACCTTTCGGTGGCAAGTCGTCATTAGAGAATACTATGCATGTGGCTTTGCCAGCCATCACCATATGGATCAACTCCTCCGGAGTGGTAGTAGTCTCGACTCTGATCTGGCTTAAGGCTTGAATCAATGCATCTCGGTGAGTGCTGGAAGATATGAGTAAGCTCCAAACAGAAATGCAAGTCTGTGTGCTCTGTAACTGCCTCAGAATCTCATCATCCTCTCTCTTAACCTCCTCCTAGGAGAACATCCCCTCCAAGGGTCTAGCGGTTGCGGGGGGCTGCTGCCACATCACCCTACCCCCGTAGATAACATACTATACATCAGAAGTGTGAACATCATCAGCATATGGAGTTTGAACCTTATCAACATCCGAAATAAAAACAAAAGGCGTTTAAACACTATAATGTGAGAAAGTCAATGGCTCGATAGTGGTCGTCTATATCGATGCTGCCTCAGGGACCAGCCTGAATGGTGTGGACATCCGAGGGCCCAAAGTTACTCTACCCATCTCATAAACCTCGTCTGATACTACGAGCTCTAACTCTAACTCGTCCTAACTCAACATGTGAATGTGATCGTCAAGTTCAGCGAAGTCAATGGAGTGCATGCAATCGGTCGGAGGGAGAACCGCGTGTGTAGTGTGAGCCAATAATGGGTTTGTGGTTACACTTGGCTGACCCAAGTGAACCAAACCCTGATCAATCAGATCCTGGATAGCATGTCTCAGAGCGATACAATGATCTATCTGATGTCCTGGACCTTGATGATAAGCACAATGTAAATCCATCTTGAACTAAGAGAGGACAGGATGAGGCAATGACCTAGGAGTGAGAGCTATCAACAATATGACCTTCGTGAGCTTCCGAAGAGCCTGGCTCAACGACATACCCAACTGTAAAAACTGTTTCTGGGTCCTTAAAGCGAAAGGAGCAGAGGTCTGCTGAGCTCTAGGTCTAGGATAGGATGTTGTAGGTCTCATGGAAAACTATGCTGCATAGCATGACTGCCCTATGGTAGAATACGAAACAAAAGGCCTCTCTATGCCTTGTGCGGTGTGGTAAGGTAGTGCTAATGTAGGAGGCATGTAGGCCTGATCATATGACAGTGAAGGTGCTCGTGGCCTATACTGCTGAAGAGGATACGAAGGACGAGTCCCAATGAGCTATGGAACAAGAGGATGACGCTTGGGAGACCTCTGACTGGTAGAATTGATAACACTCACATCAACCGATCTCTTTCCTCCGAATGGTTTCTTCCTCTTAACATCAACAGGGGAAGAATCTGCCCATAAACCTCTAGAAATACCATCCTCAACATTATATAGGGCAAAAACTAGAGAGCCAAAGTCTGTGAAAGGTACCTCGACCACATGTCTAGCAATCATGGGTTGTAGATTCCTCAAAACCATCTATATCTTATCCCTCTTTGATGACCTATCAACAATCTCAGCTATCTTCCTACGCCAACGGGAGATGAATGAAGAAACAGACTCCTCTAATTTCTACCTCAGAGCCTCGAGTTCTCTCATTGACACATCTATGACAGTGTCAAATGAAAACTACCGCAAAAACTCCTAGGCTAAGTCATCCCATGTCCTGCGCCGTGAGGACTCCAAAGATGTAAACCATCGCTAGGTTGCTCCACTCAAAGATAGTGGGAACAAGGTGATCATCTATGACTCGTCCAATCTGTGGGCCCTCATCACTGTGCTATAGAGTCGGAGGTGAATGCGAGGGTAACCAATGCCTGTGTACCTCTCAATGTCAGGCATCCTAAACTTGGCCGGTAAACTGGCCACTGGCATACCCTCTAGATCATCCCAAATAGTCGAACCGTCAGATACTCTCAACTATCTCATATGCTGCTCAATACGGTCCATACGTGCGTGAGCATCATCAACGATCGTGGTATGTATTGTCCAACCGTAACTCCAACTCGTACTAATCTTAGTGCACTCTCAATTAGAGACTAAAAGAGGAAATACTGAATCCAAACTGTGACTAAAGAGGCTTTAAAGGCCCTCAGATGCACCCACGTGTAGGAAGGGATTCCTAACCGATAGATCTACGGCTCAACTTACAAGGTCAAGGTGGCTTTAAAATGATAAGAGTGGACTTTAAAAGATCTCTAGAAGCGATCATACCCTCCGGCGGTACGCAACCCTCTGCATGCCTCCGAAGAGACGTGGCGCTTCCATGCAAGGTGGTCATCACCTCACACATGCACTACCTCGACATCCTAGAGGGTTTTCTATGGTGAAATCTCTCAAAACTCTCAACACTCAATAGTCAACTAGAGTGTATAGTGAGCGGTGTGGGTGCATCTAAAAATCCTATGAAGCTAAAACAGGAAAAGAAAATATACTGGCCGCACAAATATTGGCGAAACCTAGCTCTGGGTTATACAGGTCTTCAATGATTGAACTCCAATCGACATCAATGTGTCGGTCACCTCCAGAATGCTCCCAAACATCGATATAGCTTGTCGCTAGACTCTACTCCTAACTTCTAACTCGGTCAAAGAAACAAGCACACACAAGGCCTTACACTTGCAAAAGTGAGAGCCGAGATGAAAGAAATGACCGAAACCAGAGGGTTGGAGATAAAGGGATAGATATGTGGCCCACACGGACAGACGACACGCGATCATATAGGAGAAGAGCAGTCATACACCATTCAGTTAAGCAAAGTACAGATATATCACTCATGTCCACATGCAAGCTATGACAATCAAGATGAATAGTGACAAAGGCAACATGCTCAAAGATGATCAAGATGATGTACAAGCGAGAAAATCAACACATCAAGTCAAATGATATACAACTATGAGTCTATACATGTGAGGTGAGTAGAACAATCATGGCAAGATCAGAGTCACTATGCAAGACAAACGAAATAATCAATTATCGTAATCAGCATGTCAATGTCCCAAATGAATATAATAGCCAAGCATGAATTTAATGATATCAGGAGCTCTCAATGTGTAATCGAGAGATAGGTACCCACTGATCGACCAATCAAACGCCACATTTACTTCATCTTAAGTTCAAGCTTGACCATTTGGTCATCCCTAATGGAGTCGCCATTTTGTGGACCCCGTATTTTGCACGATACGTTCCCACACGATGGCGAACTCGTTTTTTATTTGAAAAATGATGTATTTATTAAGAAAATGACTTGGAGTCGCCACTTATTTTTGTTTTATTTTTAAATGGTAAATAAAATAAGAAAGAAAACCCTAAGTGTGACTCCTTGTTTGGAAAAGGTGGTCTGTGAAAAACCAAATTAGGGCTCAAGGCTCAGGTTACTTAATGGGAAGGCACGGTAAAGATCGTAGCACTCCTCTAAGTCCCTAAGAACGGGTCTCTACTAAATAAGGTGAGACAGATGTGGCAATTGGTGAGAAAATCAATGGATACTAGTGAAATAATTAGATAATAAAGTGAATCATGTATCAGAATAAGCGAAGTGGAAATGATATACAAAGATCAAACAATACTCATTAAGCATAACAATTGACAATCAGAAGGCCATTCCTTGAAGCCAATTTCAAGCTCATAAATTTTCTCTTGAATATGTCGATGGTACTCCAATTTCTTGACTAGCTTCTCAAGTACCAAAGTTTCTTGCTCATCCTCCAATCCACCATCTAAGTTCCCACTTCCAGACATGCTCTCATACCCATATTCATTGATCCTACCCATAACACTTGGATCGAAATTTTCTTTCACTAGAATCCTTCCCTCCACCGGAAACCTTTCTTCTAAATGAAACATTTCCTCCACAGGAACCCTTTTCATTGGAATCGGTTTCTCCACTGAAACCTTTTCCTCCACTAAAACTCTGCCATCCACTAGAATCCTTTCATGTTGATCCTCCATGTTACTCCGCTTTTCAAACAGGACCCTTGTCCAGAAATTTTTGAAAGAGAAAGAGATGAAGTGTGTAGAACTAAACACGAGCTTGAGATGTGCTTGAGAGATGGTGGTGGCTGTAGTCATGGTGGTTACGTGGTGTAAAGGAAATGGGTTCGATGTACATGGGGTGTGATAAATGGTACATGGAGTGGGATATGTTGGGGTGGTAACGGTGTGGGAATTATTGAGAGATGATGGGTGTAATATTGGCAATATGTATGAGAATGAAAAATAGAGATTATGTAGTGATACGAGCATTGGTTTGTGGACAATGGGTAGGATGAAATATGAGGACAAAGGTGGCCATGCGCATGGGATTAGTGAGAAGGATGGGTGCAGTGATGGAACCGTGTACATGAGGGGTACATGATTGTAGAGAGATAAATGGGTTTGTTGGTTTTAAAGAAAAGGTGATATACACGGGAGGCTATGAATGATAAGTATAAAAACGAGTATGAGAAGTGGGTGTGGGGTAATGAGATGAATGGATATGAAGACTGAAGGATGGAGATGTAGATATAGTGGATTGGGATGGATGGTTTCATGAGAAAAATGGGTATGGTGGAGGTTTAAAAAAAAAAAAGTATGGAAAGTGGAAAGGCAATGAGATGAAGTGGCTTTGATAGTGGGCATGAGTAAGAAATGGGCATGGCGGGCATGGAGGGTGTGATGGGTAGTCATGCATGCGAAAAATAATGTGAGTGGGAGGAAGGTGGGTTGGACGGATGAGTATAAAGGATGGGAAAGTGGCGAGAGAGAGTTGACTTAATGGGTGTGAGTGAAAAGTGGGGTACATGGTGTTAAAGAATAGAGATATACACGAAGCATGAAGGATAGGTATGGAGATTAACATGGTCATGCATGTCCATGCAAATGTGAGGAAGAATGGGTTTGATGGGTTTCAAAGAAAAAATGGGTACGTGGTGCGATGTAGAAAGAGAAGGCATGGGGCCATGGAGGGTATGATGATAGGTTTTGATGAATGCATATTGCAGATTAGGAATATAAGTGACAGAAGGAGTGGCAGAGCTTGTTACTCTTCATGCTTCAGTTGTACTGTAGTTCCCATACACAGTCTTTGTCTGGCTGTTTCGTCCTGCATGCTGCCACTGCTATTCACAAGGCCATACTTGACCCAAGCAATGCTGTTCAACTCTGCAACTATGGATGCTAATTCATGACTAGAGAATGATAGGTTCACTGTAAACACCTTCAAGGAAATTACAGACCTCCAAGTGTGGTTTAAAGGTTTGGACCAAAGTGTCATGGTCTTAGTCATTCACTAAGCTTGTGTGGCACTTAGACAAGTCAAGACGCTTGATCTTGCTAAGTCAGCCTTGCTTCCCAATGCTTAGCTTGCTAGGCTAAGACACTCGTGACTCGAAAGCTTCAGAAGCTTGGTAGGCAACTCCTTAAAGAATGGAAGCTCTTATTAACTCAAGAAAGCCTTTACAAGTGCTTGGATGCTCACTTGCTTGGTGCCTTGGCCAAATGAGGCCCTCACCTATTTATAGGCACCAATGGAACTCTCTGGAACCTTGGAGGGTTCCTTACAACTCAAGACTATTCTAGAATGTCCTACATCATTCTAGTTACAAGCCTATATACAAGTATATACAAGAGACTGCTGGAATTCTCTAGAAAGCCCTAGACTCCTCTCATGCCTTCCATCATAGTGTAGAATTGTGTGGATTCCTCCAAACTTCTCTAGAACCTTCCACACTCTTCCCACTCTAGGAGTCTCCAGAAGCTTCCTGACTCTATATAAGGTCATGGGGAGGCTCGTTTGAATCAGCTTGTGACACTCTCCCCCACCTATGCCGCAGACTTCCTCGTCGCGCCTTTTGCTCAGAACTGTTCAATTTGCTCTTGGAACTGCCATAGGGCATCTACTGGCTCCCAGCTAGCCTCGCTCTCTGATAGTCCCTTCCATTTCACTAAGTATTTCGTAGCAGGATGTACACCTCGTCTCCTGATGACCCAGTCTGCAATGATGTGTTCCACCTCCTTGTCATAGGAGGTCACAATCGTTGTAGGTGCTCTCTTAGACAACCCTCGGCTCGGATCATCCTTGTCTTCGTGATAAGGTTTCAAGTAGTTTACGTGGAAGACAGGATGAATCTTCAACCTTGGTGGTAGCTCAACTCTGTAGGACACTTTGCCGACCTTCCCAAGTATGGGAAAGGGTCCTTCATACCTCCTCACAAGGCCCTTATACACCGGCCTTAGGGATTTGAATTGTTGAGGAAGAAGCTTGACAAGCACCATGTCTCCGACCTTGTACTCCGTGTGTCATCGCTTCTTGTCAGTCCACTTCTTCATTTTCTTAGCGGCCTTGTCCAAGTATGAGCGCGCTATGTCAGCTTGCTCGTGCCATCCTTTCGCGAACTTGAAAGTCGTTGTACTTCTCCCCGTATAGCCAATCGTTAGAGTGTGAGGAGTTAACGGTTGCTGCCTTGTGGCCAACTCGAACAGGCTCTTATTAGTTGTCTCACTCCTTTTCAGGTTGTATGAGAACTGGGTTATATCTAGCAGTTTAGCTCAATCTTCTGGTTGGCACTCATGAAGTGCCTCAAGTATAGCTCCAATAAAGCGTTCACCCTTTCAGTCTGCCCATTCGTCTGTGGGTGAAAGCTTGTGGAGAAGTGAAGCTCCGAGCCCATAAGCTTGAAGAGCTCCGTCCAAAACTTCCCGGTGAAACGTGGATCGCGATCACTGATGATGAACTTAGGCAATCCCCAATACTTGACTACGTGCTTTAGGAATAGCCTCGACGTCTCTTCCGCAGTGCAGTCAGTCGAGGCTGCTATGAAGGTTGCGTACTTAGAGAACCTATCCACTACCACTATGATAGAGCCGTTGTCCTCCGACTTGGGTAGCCCAATGATGAAGTCCATGGTAACGCTGTCCCATGGGCGCTCTGCTATAGGTAGTGGCTCCAACAGGCCTCTAGGCTGTTGTTGCTCCACCTTGTCTTGTTGGCACACAAGACAAGTCCTCACATAGGCCTCAACCTCATCCCGTATTTAAGGCCAGTAATAAGCCGACTCGAGTAGTGCCCTTGTGCTTCGTTGCCCAGGGTGCCCAGCCCACTTGGTGTCATGGCACTCCTTTATCAGATTCCGCTATATGTTCCCCCACTTAGGCACGTAGAGTCGTCTCCCCTTGGTGTAGAGTAAGCCATCCTCCACCCAAAACCACTTAGTCTTCCCTTCATGAGCTAGGGTGATGAGGCTCTTAGCTACTGGATCATGTTGCAGTCCCTCTCCTAGAAGATCCATTATGTCTTCTTGGGGCTGACTCGTCATGGACGCTAGTTCAGCTTTGTGGCTTAGTGCATTAGCCACATGATTAGCACTCCCTGGCTTATACTCCAGCGTATAGTCGAACTCGGCCAGGAAGTCTTACCACCTAGCTTGTTTAGGACTTAACTTCTTCTGTGTCTGGAAGTAGCTAGTGGCAACATTGTCGGTCTTCACTATGAAGTGAGACCCCAAAAGATAATGCCTCCAAGTGCACAAGCAGTGGACGATGGCAGTCATCTCCTTTTCCTGTACCGTGTAATGCCTCTCCATGTCATTTAGCTTGCGACTCTCAAATGCGATTGAGTGCCTTTCTTGCATAAGGACTCCCCCAATAGCAAAGCAAAGTCCGAGGCATCCGTGTGTACCTCAAAGACCTTGGTGTGGTCGGGTAGTGCCAACACCGGCTCCTCAGTCACAACCTTCTTTAGATCCTCAAAGGCTTGTTGGCACCTTTCGTCCCATTCCCATGCCTTATTCTTCTTAAGAAGATTCATGAGTGGAGCTGCCCTTGCCGAATAACCCTTTATGAACCGCCGATAGTAATTAACTAAACCAAGGAAAGATCTGAGTTGAGGTACCTTGGTTGGTGGATCCCATTCCTGGATGGCTTTCCCTTGCTATCATCCATCATCAATTTGCCATCTCTGATGCGATGCCCTAGGAAGCTCACTTCCTCCTTAGCAAATGAGCATTTCTCCTTCTTCACGTATAGCTCATTCTGCCTCAAGATCTTAAAGACCTTCCTCAAGTGCTCTACGTGCTCCTTTAGGGTATTACTGTAGATGACTATGTCATCCAAGTACACCACCACGAACTTGTCTAAGTATGGGTGGAAGATATTGTTCATGAGGGTGTAGAACGTTGCTGGGGCATTGGTGAGTCCAAAAGGCATCACTAAGAATTCGTATGAGCCGTACCTGGTCACACATGTAGTCTTCGGCTCGTCCCCCTCCGCAATCCTTACTTGGTAGTAGCCCGACCTTAGATCTAGCTTTGTGAAGTACCTTGCCCTACCAAGTTGATCGAACAAGTCAACGATGAGCGGAATAGGATACTTGTTCTTTACCGTCACCTTGTTGAGTGCCCGGTAGTCTATGCACATCCGTAGGGATCCATCGTGCTTCTTCTGAAATAAGACCGGAGCGCCGTAAGGAACCTTGGATGGTTGGATGAACCCTGCATCTAGCAACTCCTTAAGTTGTCTCCTTAGCTCTTCCAACTCAGGCGGTGCCATCCTATATGGCCCCATAGCAGGGGGCTTGGTTTCCGGCTCCAACTCAATCTTGTGATCTTCTTCTCTCCTAGGAGGAAGTCTCTTAGGCAACTCGGGTGGCATCACATCCTTGAACTCATCAAGGACCCCCTTGATTTCCTTAGGCATGGGTTCTCCTGACCCATCATCCCTTTCTTCCTTCAGGGTGGCGAGGTAGGTCACCTTTTTCCTCTTTAACCCCTTCTTAACTTGCATTGCTGATAGCATGGGGGTCTTGAGCGTACCTTCAGTGACCGTATGAACCATACATGACTTCTCCTCCTCTAGGATAGCCATTAAGCGTAGGAAAGGTAGTGGCACAGCCTTGGCCTTCTGCAGGAAGTCCATCCTTAGCACCATCTTGAAGTCGTCCATAGGTGCCACTGTGAAGTTGACCCTCCCTTTCCATGAGCCGATGTGCATAGTCACCCCGCGAGCTACTCCATGTGATGGCTTGGCAGTTGAATTAACTGCCTTGAGCCATCCTCCTTTCTTGGATGCTTGGAGCTCTAATCTCTTTGCCTCATCCTCCGAGACAAAGTTATGAATGGCACCTGTGTCCACCAGGGCCTTGGTGGCCTTCCCATTCACAAGGGCCTCCACATACATCAGCCCTTTGCTTTGAGGCGTCTTGGGCATCGACTTGACCTTAAGGGCATTTAGGAGCTACAACAATCCCACTTTAGCATCACCTTCCTGCTTCTTTTCCTCGATCATAGCATTTAGAACTTTCCTCTTAGGACAGTCCTGTGCCTAGTGTGGACCGTCGCACAGGAAGCAATTGGTTCTGGGCGTGAACTCCTTCCGCTTGTCCTTGCCTTTGCCATCCTTACCACTAGGACCTTTGCTTGATCTTTCCTTAGAAGTGTGGCCTTGCGACCTCTTGTCTCCCCCACCTTTGGCCTGGTTACCCTTGGATGGTGGCTTGGGCTTGGAGGAGTCTTCCCTTCTATAATCCACCAAGGACTCGGCTACTGCCATGGCCGTGGCTAGGTCTTGGATGCCATGTCTCCTCAACTCTTGCTCGGCACAGCTTTGTAAGTTGTCCATGAAGTTAAATAGTAGCTCCTTTTCAGTCATGTTAGGTATCTCAAGCATAAGAGTAGAGAATTCTTTGACATACTCACGGATCAAGCCTGTGTGTTTGAGACGTTTCAAACTCTTCCTTGCTAGGTAAGCCACATCTTTAGGATAGAATTGCCTCTTGATTTCTCTCTTAAAGGCATCCCATGTGTCTACGGTGCACGTCCCTCTCTCTATGTTGGCAAATCGTCGACGCCACCATAGAGTAGCATTATCAGTGAGGTAAAGGGTCGCGGGGCGTACCTTAGTGGCTTTATCCATCAATGCAATGACCTTAAAGTAACGTTCCATGTGCCACAAGAAGTTATCCAGCTCCTTAGCATCCCTCTTGCCACTGAACGTGTGTGGCTTGGGCACCTCCACCCTTGGTGCCTCATGAGTGGCCATGACTCGTGCTGATACTACAGTCTTGTAGATGGCCAACTCTTGACGAATCTCTTGGTCTCGGGTCTCCATGCGCGCAGCCAAGGCCTCCATCATTGACTCCACACTAGCGAACATGGTCATGACCTTGTCTTGGAAAGACATGAACTCCTCGTGTGACACTGGCTGAACTTGTGAGCCTAGCACCCCATCGCGAAGGTCTTGGATTTGCTCCCTCAGATCCTCTAATCCCTTCTCCATGCCTTGCTTGATCAAGTCCACCATTTCCCGAGTGTCCGCCATGGCTAGCTCCACCTTGGCTAGCCTTGCCTCCATATTGGCTAAGGCGTCACGAGACTTATCCTTCCTACCTCGGCCCCGTGCAGTATGCTCAGTCTCCCTCCCACAGGTTTACTCACTAGTCTCATCCATGTTGGAGCCCGACATGCTTCCTTTGCTATGCCCGCTTCGTAACCGCGCTCTGATACCACTTGTCACGGTCTTAGTCGTTCACTAAGCTCGTGTGGCACTTAGACAAGTCAAGACGCTTGATCTTGCTAAGTCAGCCTTGCTCCCCAATGCTTAGCTTGCTAGGCTAAGATACTCGCGACTCAAAAGCTTAAGAAGCTTGGTAGGCAACTCCTTAAAGAATGGAAGCTCTTATTAACTCAAGAAAGCCTTTACAAGTGCTTGGATGCTCACTTGCTTGGTGCTTTGGCCAAATGAGGCCCTCACTTATTTATAGGCATTAATGGAACTCTATGGAACCTTAGAGGGTTCCTTACAACTCAAGACTATTCTAGAATGTCCTACATCATTCTAGTTACAAGCCTATATACAAGTATATACAAGAGACTTCTGGAATTCTCTAGAATGCCCTAGACTCCTCTCATGCCTTCCATCATAGTGTAGAATTGTGTGGATTCCTCCAGGCTTCTCTAGAACCTTCCACACTCTTCCCACTCTAGGAGTCTCCAGAAGCTTCCTGGCTCTATATAAGGCCATGGGGAGACTCATTTGAATCAACTTGTGACAAAAGGCTCCTTCATTAGGGCTGTTTTTTTTTTTTCACACTGATAGGGTCCATTATCCATCAACTTCACTTCTCTTCCTTCTGGGGGTTTCCATAAGTCAATATCACCACCATTGAATTGTTATCCTAGAGATTGACTGAACCCAAAATGCCTGCTAAAAATTGTCACACAGCTCTCAGACCCCGATCCGGATGTCCTTGTTCACATGCCCAACAAATACATGCATAATGTCGCCCAACCATGTCAAGCGTGTCGCGACTCTTCATACCCATAGCCTGAGCACATGTTTCTTGCAAGGTCTTACCTCTTCAGGCGAAAATGAGGAAACGGATGCATGCCATGGAGGGGTATCAAGAACAGGGGAAAATAGCCAAAATAGAGCACAAATGGTAGAAACAAAAAAAAGACAAATGGTAGAAACAAAAAAAAAGGAAATCATACAGGCCACGTTTCATATTGTTATCAACGGGCCTTGATGAGGGTAAGTGAAGTCAAACAAATATTGAACGAGAACAGGGACATGATTGCAGATGTCTCATGAGGAAAATGAACAAAGCTAAATCAAAATAGAACTCAAGATCCAGCGGAGAAGAAAAAAGAAAAAGAAAGAGAAAAAAAGCATATAAGTTGAAGCACATATGAAATCCATAATAATTATACCTGAAAATGCTCCTCACTTGCAAGGTGGGATGGATTTCTAACTATCCTTGCTCCAAAAATTCTCCAGTTGATCTCTCCCTCAAGTTGCCCACAACTCTTTATTTCTCAGGTTCATTTTCCTTCACTTTCAGCTCATCTTTTCCTCCAGATGTTTGCAACTCTCAAACAACCATGTTTCCCTAAAACTTAGAACACACTCTTCTCACCACCCAGAAAAAAATATCTATTCTTCTCTCCGTTTTTCTCAGGCTTCCTCTCCAAGTTCTCAAAAGAAATCTCTCCTCAATCCTCCTTTTGTCAGCTCCCACTCATTCCACTGTTCTTGGCTTATTAGTTCCTACCGGCTCCCCTGCCTGCTCAGATCATCATTTTCCCTCTTGAAACTCCAACCACCACCATGGTGAGGTGGTCGTGTCCAAGGCTACGCGTCCATGCAACTGAGCATGGGAGTAGTCGCCCACTTCTAAAAAAAAAAACCAAAGTTTTTCTCCTCGGGGTGGCCGACTCAAAAGGGGTCTACATCTATATATTTATTAAATATGAAAATATAAAATATTAGAAAAATTATACATATATTATAATTTATTTGATGTCATTGAATATATTTAAATTAAAATAAATCATAATTTTAATATTAAATATATTTTAAAATTATACATATTATCATAACATTATTGTAAAATAATATATAATGCAACCTAATAATACGTGTATATTTATAAAATTTATATTTTTATTCACATAAAAGATATTATTAAATATGACAAATTATATATATCAACTTTTTTAAAAAAATATTCCTTTTTACTTCTTATATAATTTTTTAAAGTTCTTCTTAATATTTTTATGTCACTAATGTTTTATGCGCGGATACATCTCCGATAAATTGAAATATTAATTTAGCCTATATTTTCATTCTTGGTGTTGTTGATGGCAAAATTCCCCTGCTACAATAGTAGTCACCAGCAACAGAATCTCGATCAACGCATTGTAGTAATTCCTCCTTCCTCCTGCAAAAAAGGTGTCCAGATGGGTTGTCCGGACACACCCTCCGATGACTAAGTTAGTCTTTTTGAAGTTGTTGGAAAATAGAGTTTTCCTTTGGGAGTGTTGCTCCTTGATTTTCGTCAAGGATACTTATTCCTTTTTGTAGGATGTTTATCCCTTTCGCATGATGTTTATCCCTTTTGCAGGATGTTTATCCCTTTGTTGCTTATCTCTCTATTGCTTATGGCTTACCTCCCTAAGAGCCTCCTTAGAGTTTATATACGAGTCAGAAAGTATGGTCTCGCTGTGCTAGCGGGTCCCATCGTCATGATTGCGGCTCATAGGGTGGCGAAGCAATCATGACGTTTCTAGTACGAGATGGCGGCTGTCAAGAGGATATTTAGGCGGTGGATGTCGCCTCAATTTATGACTTTAAATATCAGGGATGTGTCAGGAGACCTGAGAAGACTTGGGAATGTCTTGTCGAATGTATCTTGTATTAAAGATGAGTGACAGTTCAGGAGACTTGGTCGTCAGTATTGTCAGAGTTATCTTTTTTATTGTGGGCGGAAATGGATTCGGCGAATCGCGAGTATTTGACGAGCCAAGCTATCCAGGGAATTTGAATCGCCGGCCACGGATGTTCTCCGGATAAGCGTTGCGGAAGGATCCAGACATGTCTGCTTGGGGAAGTTGAACCGTCCTCCTCTCCCATCCGGCGGAAAGCGTCGGATGTGAAATATCCGGAGAAGGTAGAACGTCAGCCGGACAGAATTGCGGCTGTGAGATATCCGGAGAAAGTGGGATGTCGGCCGGACAGAATTGCGGCTGTGAGACATCCGAAGAAAGTGGGATGTCGGCCGGACAAAATTGCGGCTGTGAGACATCCGGGTGGAATGAGTGATGATTTTCCGTCCAAATGGAATGAGCGATGCCATGTGTCGCAAGGGGGTGGTCTGCGTGTCCAAGGGAGAGGGAGCCACGTGGCATTTTTTGGGGAGGATCCCACAGGTGTGACATTAAAGTCATATTTCCTCTAAGGCCAGAATTGGAATATCTGTTGCCAAATTTTTCTTAGTTCATATCAAAGCTAAAAAAGTAGTCTTCTGAGAAATTTCGTTCGGGTCTTCCTTCTTTTGTAAAGCTAAGTCAATCATGCCCAATATTCTTTTCATGAACCTAAAGTTAATTAAATTTCATAATAATACAATTTTTTAATGTTATGTTTCATTCTGGAAAGTATTAAAAAATAATAATAATAATTTTGTTATATTTGATACAGTTAAAAAGAATTAAAATAATGAAATATAATTAAAATTTTATATATTATAAAAATATTAAATATATAATTTTTATTTTTATTTTTTTCTTTCCACTTTTTGTGTTAGCTTTCTTTTCCTTATATTTCCCCCCACCAACCGGACATACCCTAAAAGTCTAGGCGATGGCCCGAAAAACGTGTTGAGGACCCAGTGCTTTTCTACCGAACAGATGCTTGACCTTTGTATGCAAGTCATCCGGGTTTTGCTTTTTCCAAGATGTGTTCTTTCCAATATGGCACTGTATTATGAGATGCTCAGCCTTTTCATTGTTAAAAAAAGTGTCCCAGCAAAGCAAATATAATTGAATCTGAACTCCAAATTGGTCACTACTAAATTGCATACATGATTCTTATAAGCCATGAAAGTATATGTGCTCATGCAGCGTGAGGAGAACTCATCAAAGGAGAAGAGAATGTCTTTGTTGCTAGTTTTTCCAAAGTATCTGAACTCTATTCTAGATTCTTAACAAACCTTGCTATATTCGATTGCTATAAGAAAAGGATAGAGGTAGCTATCGACACCACAAACTTGAAGGGTGGAGCCATTAAACAATAGTCTTTTCTGATTGTATATATTGATTTTTGTTGCATAATTTCCATTGAATAGGACCCTAGCTAACATGGTAGGTTTCATCTTGATTCTGACACTGACAATGTGGTCCAGAATGGTACCTACAAAGCCGTGTGGAACCCGAGTCGGTAATTTGTCACAGAGGAAAGTAAGATGCTTTTCTTACCTACCTAGTTACCCTTGTAGATGAGTAGTTAACTTGAAGCTTTTCTCTTTTGCATATGGTGGGGGAAGGTTGTGTTTTTCCAGCTTGTTAAGTTCTTAATACACATGATAAGTGACCAATCTTGTCTCCTCATGGAATTCAAAAGAATGGGAAAGGATAATATATTCATATTTTAAGGGAAGCATACCTTCTCTTTCTTTGAAAATATATCAAATTAGAATATATTATGTTTGATTCTTGAAAAATTTAAGAGAAAATGTCAAGAAAAGAAAATAGTGAGGAAAAGTAGAAGAAAAGAAAAAATAAAGAAAAATAAAAAATAAATTTAAAGCTAATAAATTAATTTTATTTATTACTTCAAACTCATTTCACTTATTTTAACTCATTGATTTTTAATTATATTTTATTTTATTTTACTATTTTTCATAAGACAGAAAAACCATAAAAAAAATAAAAATAAAAATAATCATTTTTCTTAATATTTTCTTTCTTTCTTCCCCGTGCTTTATGGGAATCAAATCATAATGGAGTCATTGTTCTACATGAACAAATTATGATGACACATCTTCGAATTTCTAGATGGACAAAGAATTCCACGCACATTACATAATCACTGGGACGTAATCTTGCTTTGTCATCAGTAGTGTTGATCATTTTTTCCAAACGTGGGGTATTTTGGGCTCGTAACTCAGATTGCATACCAAGCGATTCCCAGTCGCCAGTCCATGAAACAACTGAGAAGGGGATGGTATACCTTTTTTTTAGTTGATCTTTTCTTTTACTCTATAGATTTGCATATATAGAAGATCATGTACCGAGAATACTTATAGTCATAAATTGTTCACCCAAATCTCAAAATCCTGCAAACATGTCTAGCAAACCCCGTCTTCGTGGACCTGGCTCCTCCCGTGAGTCAGGTGAGGTGGTCCTTGAAGTGTCCTCCCTCAACCTTGGAGAACCACGAAAGAGATGGCGCTCGGCTTTCATTGCTATCTACTGTACTCGTGCTCTGCGGTCTGTTGTCAGAGAAATTGTATGCAGGCCGGCAGAAACAGTGATCAATCTGAAAGGAATTGATAAAAATGTCTCGATCGATCCAAGCTTTGCCAGTGATGACACAAAGAAACTCATTAATATGGTGAAGGAGAAAAACTTGGATGCTTTTCATGAGCTTGAAGGAGTGGACCGCATAGCGGCTGCCCTTATGACCAATCCTGAGACTGGAATCCGGGGTGACGATGAGGATTTGAAAAGACGGCGTGAGGCCTTTGGCATAAACAACTATCACAGGCGACCTCCAAAGAGCTTCTTCTATTTTGTTGTGGGTTCTTTGAAGGATCCCACCATTCTTATCCTCTTGGTATGTGCTTCCCTTTCACTTGCATTCGGAATCAAAGAAGAAGGCCCCAGGGAGGGCTGGTACGATGGTGGGAGCATATTCATTGCTGTTTTTATGGTAGTCATTGTGTCTGCTGTCACCAACTTTAGACAGTCCAGGCAATTCAATGAGCTATCAAAAGTTAGCAACAATATCCAAATCGATGTAGTGAGAAATGGGAGGCGACAACGCATCTCTATATTCGATATCGTAGTTGGAGATGTCGTCTGTCTAAAAATCGGGGATCAGATTCCAGCTGATGGAATTTTCTTGGACGGGCACTCATTGCAAGTGGACGAGTCGAGCATGACGGGCGAGAGTGATCATGTTGAAATCAACAAGGATGTGCATCCATTCCTGGTCTCTGGTGCCAAGGTGGTTGACGGGTATGGCCAAATGTTAGTCACATCAGTGGGCATGAACACCTCATGGGGTGAGATGATGAGCTCCATTAGCCATGACAACAACGAGCAGACGCCCCTACAAGTCCGGCTCAATAAACTAACCTCGGCCATTGGAAAGGTTGGCTCTGTAGTTGCTCTTTCTGTTCTTCTAGTCCTGTTGGTTCGATACTTCACCGGGAATACGGTAGATGAAAATGGAAATCGCCAGTACAATGGTAAGAAGACCAAGTTCGATGATATTATGAATGGCATTGTGCATATTATTTCGGTAGCTGTTACTATTATTGTTGTAGCAATTCCTGAAGGTTTGCCTCTTGCTGTCACACTAACCCTGGCTTACTCCATGAAAAGAATGATGGCTGATCAGGCAATGGTTCGGAGGCTCTCAGCTTGTGAGACAATGGGCTCAGCGACCATCATTTGTACTGATAAAACAGGTACTCTAACCATGAACCAGATGAAAGTGACGGATTTTAAGCTTGGAAAAGAAGCCATTTTAGGCAATATTGCCTCTGCTATTCACCCAAATATTCTTGAACTGTTCCACCAAGGAGTGGCTCTGAATACTACTGCTAGTGTTTACAAAGCTGATTCAGCGTCTGAACCTGAGTTCTCTGGAAGTCCAACTGAAAAGGCAATTCTTTCCTGGGCTGTCCAAGAACTCAATTTGGACATGACCAAAATGAAGCAGAGCTATGACATTCTCCATGTCGAAACCTTCAATTCACAAAAGAAACGCAGTGGTGCCTTAGTTAAAAAGAAGTCGGAAGAGACAATCCATGTTCATTGGAAAGGTGCTGCTGAAATTATTCTAAGAATGTGCTCAAGGTATTATGATAAGTCCGGAGTCGTGAAAACCCTCAATAAACCTGAACAAGAGGGAGTTATGCATCAAATTGAAGGTATGGCTTCACAAGCGCTTCGATGCATCGCATTTGCTCACTCACCAGTTGAAGTTGCCCATCAAAATCTTGTTGAAGACAACTTGATCTTTTTAGGTGTAGTCGGCTTGAAGGATCCATGCCGTCCTTCAGTGAAAGAAGCTATAGACCTTTGCCGCAAGGCAGGAGTTCAAATCAAGATGATCACCGGAGATAACATTCTCACGGCCAGAGCTATAGCTCTCGAGTGTGGGATACTTGATCCAGCCAAGTCAACCGGCAAAGAAATGGTGGAAGGTGTTGAGTTTCGGAGCTATAGTGAAGAAGAGCGGATGACAAAAATTGACAACATTAAAGTAATGGCAAGATCCTCTCCATCTGATAAGCTGTTAATGATACAGAGCTTGAAGAAAAAAGGTGAGGTTGTTGCAGTCACTGGTGATGGCACAAACGATGCACCAGCATTAAAAGAAGCCAATGTTGGACTTGCTATGGGGATTCAAGGCACCGAAGTTGCCAAGGAGAGCTCAGATATTGTCATCTTGGACGATAACTTCAAGTCGGTAGTGTCTATCTTGAAGTGGGGGAGATGTGTCTACAACAATATCCAGAAGTTCATTCAATTCCAGCTCACTGTCAATGTTGCAGCACTTGTTATCAACTTCGTTGCTGCATGTTCTGCTGGTGAAGTCCCATTAACAGCAGTGCAGTTGTTGTGGGTGAACTTAATCATGGACACATTGGGAGCACTTGCCCTAGCCACGGACCGACCAACAGACGAACTCATGGACAGGCCACCCATCGGCTGGAAGGAGCCACTTGTAACGAATGTAATGTGGAGGAACCTCATCTTTCAAGCACTCTATCAGATAATCGTACTCCTGACGCTGCAATTCAAGGGCAGATCCATTTTCAAGGTACGAGAATTGGTGAAGAACACAATCATTTTCAATACTTTTGTCCTTTGTCAAGTGTTTAATGAGTTCAATGCAAGAAAGCTAGAGAGGAAGAATGTCTTCCAAGGGATCCTCAAGAACAGGTTGTTTCTTTCGATTGTGGCTGCAACTATCATTCTTCAAGTTTTGATGGTGGAGCTTTTACGAAAATTTGCAGATACTGAGAGATTGAATTGGATGCAATGGGGCATATGTACTATATTAGCTTCCTTATCTTGGCCACTTGCTTGGGTTGTCAAGTGCATACCTGTTCCAAAAACACCATTTCTGAACTATCTTAAGTGGAAGAGGTCCTGAAATCATATGTAGATCCGTTTGTGTGTTAGGTAATGCTTGTAAATAATATTAAGTGGTAACAAGGTGTGCAATTTGTGTATAGATTAATCATTCATGTATTTAATAGTTGCTTGCAAGTATTCATGATAATAAGGTGTGTAACGAACCGTATATACATATCTTTTACAAGTAATGTTTATTTAGCTCTTCTTCGTTTATTTCTTTAATGCTTAGTATTTGGTAAACAATGATACATTTTAGGAACTACAGGTCCATACTAAGAAGATAAAGTAACCATCACTTGGGGCACGAAGCGTATGTCGTTGGAATGGCCCTACAATGTCAATCAAGCCAACATTTCAAAAATTCAGATGAAGGGCCTTTAGTGATGGCCTTAAAACCATCACTAATAGGCTAGCTAACATGCACAACACAACTAAGAGTTGGTGAGCAAAAAATGGCATGTTGTGTTTGCAGAAAAAGCTACTAAATATGAGAATGAGAATTAATGAAGTTTTTGGTAACGCTCTTCTTGCATGTACGTACCTCTAACGGTGAGGGACATGATATATATTGTAGTTCAGGTCCAGGTATAGTTAAAAACTAGACTGCATATTTTCCAAAAAATAAAAACAAAAATGAGTTGGCATGGTTAGTACAATATAATTTTTAGGCTAAATATGAAACAAATGGATAGCACACTACAAGTAGAAAACCGTATAGTCACAACCACAACCCATGGCTAAACCTATGAAAACGCATGATTATATGATTTAGGTGTAGATCTAGTGGACTGTAGCACAAAGTGACTATAGGGGGCACAAATATATCCAAAAAAATGGCCATGTGTTGTGTCGCAACTAAAAGGTTCCTATAGTCCCGACCCTTTTTTATTTCAACTAAAAGTTTGTATAGTTGTGACTCTTCTTTGGCCGCTATGTAGTTTTATTGATGTATTCTCAATAGAGGTATCATGATATTTCATGAGATTGAGAAGAGTGTGTTCTCTTGAGTAATCCAAACGACATGTGATCATGAAATCTATAGTCATAATTCCTTTAATATTGAAATTTGACTATACTTCTTACAGTTAGAGTATATTAATTGATCACATAATAAGATAATCTGTAACTAAAGGATTAGAGAAATAATATTGATAGGTTGATAACATTACTCTGTTATATTATGAACACTAATTTATGGGGAGTTTGCATTCAATGAATAGTTGGTCACGGACTTGAACTTTGTCTTATTGTAATTTCATAGGATACTATAGTGTAATTAACTCTCTTTAGTGGGATGTTAAGTCAACTTTAAATTTAGATTATGAGAGAGTTAATATTTTCCTAAGTGTCTTAATGGTCCCCGCTCAAGTTCTTAGTTCATGGTGACACTTGTTTTAAGGGTATTTTGGGTACGTAATTCATAAGTGTGCATAAAGGCATTTTGGTAAAAATGTAATATTGCACTAGATCTTATGAATTGGTTTTATAGAATGAGCTAATTAATTAATTGAAACTCATTAGGGCTAATTAATTAAAACCTATGTGAGCTCGATTAGATGACCCAAGTCCAATTTGGACTTAAGTCGCTTAAGCCCATAGGAAAACCTATATAAGTTACTTTAAAGGACTTAAGTCTTGTGGTTCGATTTTCTAAAATTTTAAAGAAGAAATAGATATAAAATTATTTAAAATCTGCCAACAAAGAATAAATATTGAAATTTGAAAACACTTATTATAAATCCAAACTTTCAGCAATAGCCTCCCACTAGCAGGAATTGCTTCCCCACCTAGAGCTTATACTTCCATATTAGATTTGTAATTTTTGTTTCTATCATGGCTATGGGCAATATTTTGTGTCATCTTCTTTCATGTTAGCACAGGAAAATAAGGGATAATTCCAGAAGATAATGTTTTTCTCTAACTCTTTCATTATTCAACACAATCCCATTCTGAACCCAACAATCATTCTCCTGTTTTTGAAAGCATTTTTGTGCGCTTGGAGCACTGCTTAATAGGAGTCATGTCATATGACCTATTTGACATAATGCTAATACGAAAAGGAGGGCAAGCTGTTTGCTCTAACCATTAACCTTTCGATAATTCCAACCTGAAATGCTTGTTAGACTTCAGCTATCATTTATTTTCCTTCTCAGCTACCAAGAAATCACAGCTATGTGAGATGTTGCTAGAGTAAGATCAAATCTAATGTGTTCCTTTAATTAAAATGAAGTAGGAATTTTGGTAGGAAAATTCAAAATAAGATTGGTTGGGAATGGAATTCACATTGTTATAGGGTAATTATAACCATAACAAATAGTAGAACATATTTAATCCACAACAAACATTTGCTTGAATTAAATTTAGAGTCAAAAAAAAAAAGGAACCACAAATGTGTCCACTAAGAACAATATCGATAAAACGTATTCATTCACTTTATAATTGTAACCAAATCACATATATGAGTAAAAAATAAAGAAAAAGACAATTTTTAATGTGATTCAACGATCAATGTAATCCCTACGTTTACGAAGTACACCAATACTAAAAAATCTACTAATCAAAACGAAAGAGAAGAGTTACAATGGTGAAGCTCTGGAAAAAAAATTCTTAATTGTAGTCGTACTCTTCAAAAAAAACAAAACCCTAAACATATTAAATTAAATCTCTACATTATTCAAGTCAAACTACAAGTCGAACCACAAATATGAAAAAATTAAATCTATATCAAAATTGAAATTTATAGAAATTAGAAGCCCTAAATTCACAATTTTGAAAGTAAAATATTCAATAGTTCATATGGTTTGCAAATCGGAGTTGAAATGACAAGTTTGGTCAATTGAAGCAAGTTGCATTGGGACATAATATCAAGTCAAAATGCAGCAATTTCCGATGTAGAAACACAATTCCAACGTCAAAATGCACCAATTTGCGATGATGAAATGCAATTCCTAAGTTGAAATGCAACAACTTAACATGTCAAAATTTATTTGGACATGAGCACTCCAATTTGACATCACCTACGAATTCTCAAGATTTTGCACATTTTAGCGTCAACCCAAAATTATAAAAAAATATTAACCAAAAAATGTTCTTTTGTTTAATTATTACCTATGAACTACCAAGATGATAAAAAAGATAGTAAAACTTGTAATATAGTTAGCATTTCCCACTCAGAGGCAATGAAGGAAAGTATCCAAACAAATTTATGCTCAAGGGCATCAACTTCAAATTGAAGCAAAAATTGCTAGAAATTAATGTTATAACTTTTCGAAAATTGGATCCATCAACCTTGAACTGATATTTCAATGTCAAAATCTCAGCTTCATATATAGCAAATAAGTGTGCCTTAGGCCACCACCCTATCGGCAAAAAACTTCTTAAACACTAAAAACATTAATTAATTATTTTAAAATTCAAATACAACCTTTGAAAATATTTGACTTAGAGGATGTTTGTTTTTTGGGTTATTTGATTAAAAGGATTAGTGAAAACTCAATTTTTGAAATTTAACTCTTTGTAATTTTTTTTACCTCATTTTGACAAAAATGTCCTTGTTATTTTCTTGTAAAAATAACCTTTTGTTTAGAAACTATAAATACTTAAAATGGTAAAGGAAATTTATGTCAACAGTGGGTTACTTTTTAAAAGGAAAAAAAATATGGGAATGATTAGATTCACAATTTGGAGAATATTTCATCCATTTTAATTAAATATTTTTATTTTTTTTAGTTTTTTGCTGAAAATAATTTATCTTTAAACTTTAAATTGTTTATTTTTATACTTCATAACTTATTAGAAAATTTTGACTTAATAGAAAAATCAAAATATTTAGTTTTTTTTTAATGAAAAAAGGTAACAATATTTTGGTTTTTCTTTACTTTGTAATGTTTAATATTAACACTATTAAATACTATTTAATTTTAAACTTTATTTAAAATTAAGTAAAAAAAAAAACAAACACATCTTAAACTTTTCCTCAATCAGATCATTAATTTGTATTTAAAGTTTTAAAAAAGTGCAAAATTTTCCTTATTTTTAATAAAGACATTTTGAAAAATAAAATTCGAATATATACATATGTCCTTTACAAGCTAAGAAAATATTCAAAATAAGCCTTTAATGTTTAATCTTTTTCTGCAATAAAAGTTGGAAAATTGAGTGTAAATTAAGCATGTGTATTCTACTCATTTGTGATAAAAGTTGGAAACTTGATTGTAAATTAAGTATGACTATTTTGTGCCTAGTGTGATGATAATGCAGCCACACGTGGTAATATATATCCTTGCCTTGGAGTGCAAGGCACTCATATGCTTAGACAATGGAATCTACTATATATATACTTTGATTAAAGAGGTTCCTTTCTTCAAACATGCAATGAAAAGGATGGATTAAGGTGGTGTTTTTTTTTTTTTTTTTAATTCTAAATATAACTTCAATGCTTAGTAATGTTAAGTATTATGTTGTTTATTTTTTAAAATATTTTATATTTATTAAACATTAAAAAGAAAACCAACATGTTACTTTTTCTATTTAGAAAAAGTCAAATATTTTTGTTTTTTCTATTCAACAAAAAGTTTATAATAAGTCATAAAAAGATAAAAAAACAAATAATCTAAAGTTTGAAAACAAATTATTTTAAATAAAAAGGTAAAAAAAACAAAGGCCTTCTAAGTTAAATGCTTTTCAAGAAGAATTTTATGACCAAGATCCTTGGATTATTTTACTTTAAATATCTATTAGCATGACTTAGGTGGTGTTTGTTTTTTAACTTAATTCTAAATATAACTTAATTAATGTTTAATAGTGTTAAGTATTAGACTGTTTATTTTTATAATATTTTATTTCTATTAAACATTAAAAGGTAAAGAGTAAAGAAAAATCATCATATTACTTTTTCTATTTAGAAAAAGTCAAATATTTTGACTTTTTCTATTTAATAAAAGTTTATAATAAGTCATGAAAAAGTAAAAAAACAAACAGCCTAAAATACGAAAGCAAATTACTTTCAATAAAAAAAAAAAACAAACACCCTCTTATTCAACCAAAACCAACTTTGGAATCAAGTCATGGAGTAGGTAATTATTTTTAAGTTAGATGGGTCAAGGAAATAATTTTTCTATTCTATATATTAAAATATTTAATTAGATTTTTAAAATACTTTAATGATAAAATACAATGATATGTTTTATAATTTTTATAAATCAAAAGTATTTGTATATTATATAATATTTTTGAAAAAAAAAATACCCATTTTAAGAAAATTTGACATCATGATTTTGAAATTAAAATGATATGGAAATCAAGAAATGAAATTTGTTTTCATGACTATGTTGTTAATGGTTCAAATTAATTAATTGGAGTCAAAATTCTTGAATTGACTAAATCATCTAGATGTAGCAACTAGCAATGGTCAAGATAAAATAAAAAAATAAAAAAAAATATTTGGGAAATAGTTGTAAAAAATAGTTTTTTGAGAACTGCTTTTTAAAATTATTTTCTAATGTCTTTTAGAACAAAAGTTTGCTAGTAATTTTGAATATTATTAACTTATTTTTTATGTTTTAAAATGTTTTTGAAAAATAACTTTTATTTGTAATTTTTTATTTTTTATTATTCTCTATATTTGTATATTTTTTTTAAATGTATAATTATTTTTTTAAAAGAAAAAACTTAGAAAATAAGTGAAAACAATTAAAAACAACTAAATTATTTGGTAGAAAACCATGAAAGCCACATTTTTCGCATGTTTTCCCACTCGGATGACAAGACTTACTTTTTATTTGTGAATTTATTTTTTAAACAAATTTTTGGAGTCACCTCTCATTTTTGTTTTATTTTTAAAGGAAAAAATAAAATAAGAAAGAAAAACCTTAAATGTGATTCATACAAGGAAAGATAGGTTTGAGAAAGACCGAGTTTGGGTATGGGGATCAGGTTACAAGGTGCAATAATAAGTCATATAATCCCTCTAAGCCCCTAAAAACGGATCTCTATTAAATAAGTTGAGCAACATAATAATTACTCGATTAATCATGGATACCAAGCAATGATCAAAGATGTACTATGGTTAAAGTACACAATGGAAAGTGACCACACAAATAAAAGAGGATATATAGGATGCATACGTAACCAATAAATTAATAATGTGCTATCATGAAAACATGATTAATAGACAAGTATAAAATAATCACATGCATATCACATATCAACGTAAAAAATGAGTCAATAGCCAATCAAATATAGCAATAAGAATGAGCAAAGGCAAATGTCTCATATGTTGGGCCCTATCGGATTTACTTTTGTATGAATTAATTTCATAAATTCCATTATCTTTGAAATTATAGAAATGTGTTGATATTTAAAATGTGGAAATTAATAAAAAGGTTAAAAATAAATAAATAAAATATGAAAATAGATGTCGGGAGAGAAATATGGCAGCAAATGATTTATTCAAATCAACATTTTATTACCTAAGGAAAATCTGAAGGTGAATTTTTAAAGCTGGGATTATTTAGTTGAAAACAGGTTTCAAAATCTGATTCAAAGCTGTAAGTCACCAAAAAAGGAGCATCTAGAGGAGGAGAAAGGTGTTCATGCATGCACGTGGGAAGGCTGGAAAAGAAGCTGTTAGGAAATGAGCGGCGGAGGAAGTGAGCCCCACAGCAAAGGAATTCCTCTTCTTTTTCAGTTTTGGGACTGTCCAACTGTTTTTTTTTTTCTTTTTTCTTGCATCAAGATCTTCAGTTTTTGAACTTATTGAACCCCAAGTCTCCGGTGTTAGTGTAGGCTGGTTCATTTGCTCATGTTCACAGTGGGTGAAGCTCGTAGTAGTAGGGAATTAGGGTTCCAAGGGATTTAAGCCTTTTAATGAGCTGAAATGAAGGGCATTTCAACTTTCTAGCTTTCTGGGTGGATCTGCTTCGGCATTCTGGACCTGACATGCTGGAAGCTGCTGTTTCTCTCGAAGGAATGGCAGGGGCAGTTGTCTCATTTGAACAATGAGATGGTGCAACTCAGAATCATACTTGCTTGAATCAGCAAGAGTAGCGTCAAGCATGTCACCCAACATTGCATCAGAAATATGTGAACCATCTCTCGAACAACTGTAAGCCAAAGTAAACGTATCATCAGAACTGAGATATTCAAGTGATTATTCATTTGATGATTCATCATCATATGAGCTGCAATCCCTGGACTATGAATCAAGTTAGGCCCACTCGGTGCCAGATTTCACTTTTTGCATGCAAAGCTCTCAATCGCGAAACACACAGCGAACCAAAAATCACACTCTCATCCTCTTCCTTCCTTAGCTTCCCCAATCTGTTGACTTTAGCTATATTTACATTGATCCTTTCCTCTTCTTCATTCACCCAGACAGGTTTTCTTTGCTTTGCATCCTCTTCATCATTTGCATATCCAACAGCTGTGGGCTTTGAAAATGGCACACCAGGTGGCCATGCACTCCATGCACAAGTGGGAATAGGGTGGGAAAGAGCTCAGGCATCCCAAGGAGCAGAGAGTTGCGGAACGGCATATTTCATCATTGGAGGTGGTTTATTATACACTGGAATTGAAGTGCAGTGAACATGGATGATGCGATAGCATTTATGAAATGAGAGAGAGGGAATGAGGGTGGTAATGGGATAACATGGGGCGTGGCTTCTGATGTTTCAGGGGTCTTTCAAACTAAGACTTGCAGATATCACCACTGAGATAATGAATCATGCTGGAATCTGCACTAGCTGGTTTCTGGCTTCAGGCATTTGCATAGTGCAATATCAGTTGAATTTCTACCAATTTCATCTTTTGTTTTGCCATTGAATAACAAAAACTGGCCTTTCAATTCCGAGGAGATAAAATTGCAGGAAAGGGCAATCTGATTCAAGAGCACTCTTCAAATCAGGTACGAGAAGTGTATGTGCATCTGCCCGAGCACTCTGTGACCCACCTGGCGCAGATGATTGGGGATAAACCTATGGACCCTTTTCTTGATCATAACCACTAAGAGAAGAGCTGTCTCCTTCATCCAAACTAGATTCCCCTTTTCCCTTTCAAATTTCGTTCAGCTTTTCCCCTCTGGGAGCACTTCTATTAACCAAATCATCATCATCCCATTCTCTGCTCTTCTCATTGGCATCTCCTTTGAGCTTCCTCTGGCACAGGGCCTTCCCATCTTTATCCTCCCAAAATTTCAACTCATATAAAACATTTGTGAAGCAGTTACCAGAAAACTAGGAGGAAGAAGCAAAAACAAGAAGTAGAAAAAAAAAACAGAGAAAACAAGAAGAGAACAAACAGGCAGAATAGAAATCAAATGAAGCCACATCTCATGATCATTCAATGGGTTCATATTGGTGGAAAAATCACAAACAGATTCAAAGCAAAAGGGCAGCCAATATCTCTAGATGCCCCATAGGGAACATAATAAAGAGCCTCACCAGTTTTTCAAGCCAAATCAAGGAAACAAATGAAGAACCAGCAACACAGGTGTATGAAGACGGAGAAATCAACAGAGACATCAAGCAGAATAGTATCCAAAATGAGAAAATACATAGTTCACAGCGAACATACCTAAAGTGTCTCCTCTCGAGCCAGATTTACTTGTCTTCAAGCTCTCCTTCCTTTCCAAAAACCAACCAAGAAATCTCTGCTCCTTAGCTTCAGTTCTCTCTGTCTCTCCCAAGACCAGCTCACTCCCTCACAGCCCTCCCCCACGCTGGTTCCCCTGCTCTCTCTCTTTGCCTGTTCCTCCCCCAAAAAGAGTGCATATCCCCCTCCATGCGTGTCATCCCCGCAGAGGACATTTTCTGCCCAACGGGAATATTCTCTTCCAGGTGTCACTCCTGATTAGCCAAAAGAAAATTCCCCCAAAAGAAACCACAATGGGCTCAAAAAGAAAAGCTCCCTTGCCTGGCCAAAATGAGGGCTCAACAAAAATACATTGTTTTATATTTTTAAAAATAGAAAATAGTTTATTATTTTCGGATTGTTAATATTTTTTATTTATTAAAAAAATTATTTTTTGAAAACTGTTTCCAAACATACCTTTAATATTTAAATGACTCAAATCGAATATTAAGAGATGTAATTATTTCAAAATTTCAACTTACCAACAAATGTATCTAGATGGGCTTCTAAGTCTATAATTGAGTTTATCTATTACAAAGACCATTCACGTTGTGGTCATAATGAATTCTTCCATTCAACTCAAGAATCTTCAAATTGATGAATGGTAGTTTTTCATTCATGCTTTCTCTCGTTCATATACAGAGTATATATAGAGGGTAATCACCATTCTAAGAATGGGAAAGGATGATACAAGGAAAGAATAATATAAGGAAATAACAACTAATATCCTAATATCTCAACTTTCCTAATATCTCAATATTCATAATATCTTAACTTTCCTAATATCTAAACACTAAATGATATAAGGAAATAATGATATAAGGAAAGCATTCCTAATATCTCAACACTCCCCCTCAAGTTGGTGCATAGGTGTCACACATGCCCAACTTGTCTAAAATTTTTTAGAATACTTGACTTGAGACAACTTTGGTGAGGATATCGGCTAACCAATCTTGCTTTCCTCCTTGGATCAACTAAGGCTTCCTGCACACTGTTAGGAATAACTATAGTAGATAATTGATTTACAAATGACTTATTTGATTCAGACAAACGATGGTTAGACACATAGTTGCTCATGGGATATTTGACTTTGGTAGACAAATCAGGTTCATATGTAGGTTTAGGAATACCTCTATTATGACGATGTGGTAACCGTTTCATGAATGGATCGGGTTCTAATTTAAGAACACCCTCAACAGACGACGATTGGTTTGGTATTTCAGTGAAGACATCTTCGGACCCAAATTGTTAACCACTCATATCCAACTTACCCACTTCCTGGTTCACTAGTTCAGATTGTCCAGATTCATCTTCCTTAGAGATATGATAATCATAATCAAGAGTCTGAATTTCCTTATGGTACTCCCCCTGAAGTTCAGACTCAGATGAAAAATACATCGAATCTTCATGAAACACCACATCCATTGTAATATACATTTGTCGAGTTGGAGGATGGTAACATCGATATCCCTTTTTGTGCAATGCATATCCAACAAACACACATTGCAATGCATGGGAAGTTAACTTAGTGCGTTGGTGCTTGTGTAGATGCACAAATGCCACGCAACCAAAAACACGAGGAGGTAGATTTGGGACGGTTGGGGCAACTACGGCATTAGTAAGAGCTTGGAGAGGTGTTTGAAAGTTAATTAAGCTAGAAGGTACCCGATTAATCAAGTATACGACAGATGTGATTGCTTCTCCCCAATAAGATATCGGTGTTTTTGCTGCTATCAAGGAAGTACGAACAACCTCTAACAAGTGCCGATTTTTTCGTTCAGCGACTCCATTTTGCTGGGGTCTATTGGAACAAGTAGTTTGATGAATGATGTCATGTCCTTCCAAATACTTTTGAAGATCAGAACTTTGATATGCTCCACCATTATCACTACGCAGAACCTGAACCTTTGCATTGTATTGAGTTTCAATCATTTTATGAAAATTTTGAAACAACAAGTTCACTTCATCTTTGGTCTTCATCAAGCATAACCATGTCATTCTGGTACAATCATCAATAAAAGTAACAAACCAACGTGAACCACTCAAAGTTGGGACTTTGGATGGGCCCCAAACATCAGAATGTATAACCATAAAAGGAGAAGGACTTTTATTCAAAATTAAGGAAATGAAGCACGATGGCTTTCAGCCAATTCACAAATATCACAACGGAAACCAGAAATATCACTCTTTGCAAACAAACTAGGAAATAATTTTTTAAAATAACCAAAGGAAGCATGTCCCAAACGTCGATGCCACAACCAAATTTCAGACTTTTTCTTCTCCCCCTCAAATCCATCTGCCATCAAGGCTTGTCGCAACTTATTTGAATCCTTTGACTGCAAGTCCAAATAATAGAGTTTTCCCCGTTTAATACCAAAACCAATCGTATGTCTTGTTTGGATGTCCTTAAAAACACAAAATTTAGGACAAAAAATGACAATACAAGATAAGGCTGCAGTGCTTTGAGAAACTGACAAAAGATTGTAATTTAAGGATGGAGCAACTAAAATAGAATCCAAATTCAAAGTATCAGTAAGAGTTAAGGATCCTTCCCAATGACTGGGGTTGTGTTACCATTGGCTGTGGAAACAAATTTTTGTGAGGAAGGTCTAACGGGTGAGACCTGTCTAGAATCAAAAGTCATATGATCTGTAGCACCAGAATCAATTATCCATGCATTATTAATAACATGTGTAGAAGTATTTAAAAACTTACCACCATAATCTGTAGCGGCTATCAATGCAGAGGTTTTCTCATCAACATTAGCCTCTGTTTTTATTTCGACAATAGCTGCAGTCGAGGTTTTCTTGGAATCCTTCTTCCGTTGATCACGATTGTGATCCCACCAGTCTGGATATCCCACAATTTCAAAGCAACGACTCTTGGTATGACCAGTCTTATTGTAGTGAGTGCATTTGAAGGTTGACTTATCAATATTAGGGTCTGTCTTAAGATGGTTGGTCTTGGATTGGTCCTGCCAATTTCGGGTTGATTGTTGTCGGACTACCATAGCTAAGGTGTCAGGGTTGTCAGATTCTACTTTCATACTAGCATGACGTACTGCCTCTCGTCGAATCAGTGCATAGCATTCTTCCAAATCGGGAAGAGGATCTTTGCGTAGAATCTCTCCTCGAACTTGCTCAAAGTCACCACCCAATCCAACAAGAAAGATGTGTACCCGTTGTTGTTCAATGGATTTCCGGTATTCTGCAATGTCTTCAGGGTCTTTCATGACTACCTTATCCCGATGATCCAATTCGCAAAAAAGTTCAGTTAACTCTCCATAATATTCAGAAAGAGACCTGTCGTTTTGTTTGGCAGTGAAGGCTTTTTGATTCAAAGTGAAAACTTGTAATTCATCACTTCCATCATAGAAGGCCTTTGATAATGCACTCCAAATTTCTTGAGTGGTGGGTAAGCGTAAGTAACGCTTCATAATTTATGGACTCATGGACATTAACAACCATCTCTTCACCTTTTGATTCTCAGCATACCATTTTTCATATCCATCTTCTGACTCTTTTGGTAGATTTGTCTTACCTCGGATGTAGGAAAGTTTTTCTCGTTCGGCAATATGCATCTCCACGAGTTGTGACCAAACGTCATAGTTTGATTCAGTCAAAATAATTACTGGATTGAAAGTACCTTCAGATTGAAAAACAATAGTACTTTTTTCACTCTTTTTTTTTTTTTCTCTCTCTCGCAAAGGAGGGGCTATTGTTGGCCTTGCGACAAAATATCCAGGATTTCAGTTCCATGGCTCTGATACCATCTTCAAATTGATGAATGGTAGTTTTTCATTCATACTTTCTTTCGTTCATGTACAGAGTATATATAGAGGGTAATCACCATTCTAAGAATGGGAAAGGATGATACAAGGAAAGAATAATATAAGGAAATAACAACTAATATCCTAATATCTCAACTTTCCTAATATCTCAATATTCATAATATCTTAACTTTCCTAATATCTAAACACTAAATGATATAAGAAAATAATGATATAAGGAAAACATTCCTAATATCTCAACAAAACCCTCATGAAATTGTTTCAAATTTTCAATCAAATAAACTCTAAGATGGAATTGTTTCAAAATTTCAACTTCCAATGGCATGTTAGAAAAGGCATAACTTGGAATTGATTTTGGGTCTTATGAGCATGCTTTTTTAACTATCGTAATTGACTTGAAGTATTAATTGTGTGTGTATTTAGTTTGCAATTATTTTTATGAGACACTTTTAATTTTTTTTTTCTTTAAAAAAAAAAATATCAATCCAACTACTTATTAATTTCTCATTAAAAATGAATATTAAAATTATTTTCAATTTTATAGTAATTTTGGTTTCATTAGAATAAAAAAATTGTTTAATAATTAAAAAATTATTTATCTCTAATTTATATATAATTTAAAATTTAATTATTTATTTTTAATGAGATTTAACTTGAATGTGATTTTATATAAAATTGTTTTTAACAAAGTCAATCTTTTATCTAAATATGTTTTTTGTTTTTTGTTTTTTGTTTTAAAAAACAATTGGCCGGTTTTAAAAAAAAAAAAAATTAGTAAGAAACTATTTTTTTCTATCTTGAAAACAATTTGTTAAAACAAGTTTGAAGAAACACGGCCAAACAAGCCCTTATTCTTCGTGATTTTTAGAATGAATCTAAGTATTGAGTGACAAGATCAATTTTATTTCTTATATTTACCTCAAGAGAAGTTTGACCAAAAGATTTTGAGAGAAAATAATAAAAAAATTTACTTTATAATAAGTATAATAGACGATTAATTTGCATTACATAGTATTAATACTTACTAATAGTGATAAAAAAAAATAATTTAACATTTAATAAATGAATTGTGAAAAAATCATTTATGATACATGTATAAGGTTGATGGTAAAAAAAAATAGGATAATAATAAAAGGAAGTGGAGATAAAAAATTATACACATAATGTTTGTAGTTTGAATGGTTTGAAGCTAAGGTGAGTTATTTGAGTAAGAGTTTAAGTGAAAATGAGGATCAAGAGGAAGACAAAGAGGTTTAAGAAAAATGATAGAGCAAGAAGGTAATAATTGATCTAAAAAAATGATGGATTGTGAAGTCTGAATCTGTTTTGCTATACTTCACTTGGGATGTCGGGGTTGAGCTTCTATTATATATTTAACCTTATTATGTTTTTAAGGGTATTTTTTAGAGAGCATGAATACAATTGAGAGAAGTTTTTGAGAGTTTCATTATTGTAACATTTATTTTCTTTTTTATTAATGAATTATTGAGTCTTGGTGCATTCTATAGATGTAGGGATCACATTGATCACCAAATCACGTAAAAATATTGTGTTTTTCTTTATTTTTTACTTATGTGTATGCATGATTTTGGCTAACAGAAAAAGGATAATTTAAATTGATGAACTTAGAAGATATCAAAAATATAAAAAAAAAATAAAGTTCGATGAAAATAACAACACCCTAAAAGTAAACAATAACTAATATATGCATTTATTGTGTTAGGCATTTCCACAGAGAACCAAACTCAGGAACAGAAATAAAGGTCGACAAGAATCTTTATACTTCTAACTTTAATTAAATATTAAAATGAACATCTCATATTCATTATTTTGAATTTTTCTAAAAATATAATTTTATCTTCATATTTACATGGGTTACCTAAGACCATTAAATACTAAATTACAACCTCAAAACACACAATAATTCAAGTACAACCTAAAACTTACAATAAGCTCAAAGTTACATAGAAAACGAAAACAAGCCCAAATTAGCATCCAAACTCAACCTTATACTTTTAGTACTTTTGGACTGTAGTCTATTTGAGGCTTGATTGATCAAGCACCAGCATAATACTTCTATTATCCCCGTCTTACTAAAAAAAATGTACTTTTTTCAATTTCCAAACACTCCAAAATAATTCAACTATTTTTTTTTTTTAACAAAAATGCTCTTAGTCTTTTATATTTAGTTTAGAGCAAATTAGATATGGTTTTAAGTGATTAAATATTGCTTCAAAACCACACGAAAGAGAAAATCCAATTTCAAATATCAACCCGCATGCTCATGCATCCACTGTTTTGACTTCTAAGTAAGGTTTAGACGTGTCCACCCTCATATACTAAATATTGAGAATAAAAGAAGTGGCAAAAAATGACAGAAGCTTTTATTTTTGGTAGAATTTTAAAAAGATGGTGTGACCGTACATTATATATCTTTTGTACTCTATCATTCGTCGCCTACCGATAAATGGTGATCGATTGAGTATAGAAAGAGTGAGCAAAATATATTGATGAAAGAGTTTTCTGTTATTCAATTCTTACACTTTATTAGAAAAGAAGAATCTCACAAACCACCTTTTGTCAAATCTCCTGATATTGCTCCATAATATGTTAATATTGTATCTTCTTTTTAGAGAATTAATTTTAATTAGTTTTTATTTATTTTACTATACAAACAATTGTATGAAGCATGTATAATGATTCAATGAAGATATGAAATTTTCCATCAAGACTTTGCATAGTCTTCTTATGGTATTAGTGCTTTGAAGCGCTCCAACGAGCCTAGCTATAGTTGCATTTTTTTTTTCTTTCTCTTTTCTTTCATTATCTTCTTCATGTTCTCAACCACCATGAGTATTTATAGTTCAATCCAAAGCTCTTTGAATGTAATGATCAGCATTCCATCCTCAAATGACTTTATTTTTAAAAACGTCTCCACACATATACCATTGAAACTCACCCTTACAAACTACTCTTCATGGTTAGCTCAATTTAACTCTTTGTTATTTGGCTATGATCTCTTTGGGTTCACTGATGGAACCAATGTCTTTCTTTCAAAAATAGTTAGAGAATAATTTTAATTAATTCTTCCTATGCCACAACATTTTCATCTTCCAATGATGTGAATGTTTCTAATGTCCAAGAAAATTTAGAGGAAGCCCCTAAAGAGATTATGTTCAGTCCAATGGAGTTTGAGACCAACCAAAATAATCAAATTGTTGAATCAAATTTTACTTTTAACTGAGCAAATAGGTGAATTCGAAGCTAAAGACCTTCCCAAATGCACATTAATTTAAACAAGAAAGTTTGATGAAAATGTGCAAGTATTTGATGAAAATGAATCATCAAATTCATCTTAAGTATGTATTTGATACTCCATTGGAGCATGATGTTGAAGGCAAATTTGAGATTAAAGAGAAAGGTCAACCCAAAAGAACACATTGTCATGATTTGATGGATTCTAAGTTTGAGAGAATTTAAATGTAGGGTCTTACTTTCTTTTATATTTTGAAAGTTTTTAAGATTTCTAGATAGTTAGAGTTTCTTTCATTAAAAATAAAAAGAATCTCTTTGATTATCCCTTTTTTACCACTATTGAGAAGAGATCGCAAATGGAGCATTCATTTTATAATGATGTTTGAAAGAGTTGGAATTGGATAGATTACCAATTCAACCTACCTTTGGGGTGAGATAGGCCTCAAAGTCTAGCTAGTTCATCCCATGTACATAGTAGTTTAAAGTTTTCCTTTTGTTTCTTTTATTTTTAGATTTAGGTGATAAGTCCAATGTGAGACCGAGTTAGCTTAGTTCTTAAAAGTGAAAATCTTCATATCTTAGGCCCACTTTCCATTCTTATGCAAAATTGATAAAAGCTATACAAAAAGGAGTTTTCAAGTTCCCTTGAAAAATAAGATATCAAGGCCTGAGTTTGTTTTGCATGACTATACAAAAAGACAAAATCCTAAAGCAAAGTGTTATGCAATTGTAAGTTAGTCCTCATTATGCATGCAGACATCCCTCCTATGACGTTAACCATGGATATATATATATAAGTCAATAACCATGTGAAAAATTGAAAAATTCAGCAACTATATGAAGTTTGGTTCTCACAATCTTAAGAGGCAAATTTTGTTATTTTGTGACCCACATATTGCAGCCACACAAGAGATTTGTTCAGTAGTGCAAATATATTTTGTGAAGAAATATTCTCATGCATTTCAAAGGCTTTTCAATATGGACTACCACATGCACTTTGGCTATGTAACATCTTCTGTGGCACCACTTCTGTTGCAATTTATAGCCCTATGCGAAACATCCAAAAGGCATGCAGAGATAAGCTTTCCCTTATAATTAGTTGTTTGCCTATAATTTTCATTCACAAATCACTACAAAAGCCATTCAAAGTGAAGTTAGAGATCCTTTTGGAATGTAAGCGATAAGGAAACTTCAACCATTCAGTGTTAAGAGCTCGAACTTCTTGTTGAAGATCTAAAATTGGATTCGAAGTAGCCCTAAGCATTGCAAAAATGTTTGAAAAGGGGTGAGAAACATTTACAACTTGTTTGCTTAAAGTCTCTATGCTCTAGATGACAAAAATTCGGTATAAACTCTCCCATTCACCATTTTATTACATAAGGTTTCCTAAGTCGTTTTCAAAGTTTAAAAATTGAAGGTATGGATTTTTTTTTCCTAAAATTTCAACTTCATGGAACTCTTGAAGACGTTTGGTAAAATATCTCTGGCCCCTAGATGCGATCTCTAAAAATCAAGCTATTATGGCTAATAATTGAAATTTCCTTGGAATGTTTTGTTGAATTAGCTCAATGGAATAATTGTTCTGCATAAGCATAACTAATAGATGGTGCTGAGAAAACGGAAACTAATGGAGATCATAAAGAACAGAATGAAGAGTTGGCTAGAAATGATGAGGAAATTGATATGCTAGTGTGCCTACAGTAGCTCATATTACTACAATAGTTGCTATTCGTGAATCTTTGCTTAGATTAGTTAAGACCAAGGCCACCAAAAGACATATTGTTGCACAAGCTTCAGTTATAGAAAAAGGAAAAGGGTTGTTAGGGTAGCCATTTAAACTTCCAGTGAAAACCAAGAACTACAGGAAAGGCCACCAATTGTAACTGTTTTGCCACCACAAGCTCCTACTCTCTTCCAAAGCCAAAGAAGATATACACGGGAATTTCAACAACCGTGGATTAAAGTAACACCTAGTCTAAGAGATGATACATTTTTAATCACCTGACTTGAGGAAAAATCAAATCCAGACTTAAAGACACCTAAAACCAGTTTAGATGAGAATTTATATTTTTCATCTAAATTGATGAATAGTAGATCTTAGCACCTATCCACCATAGAGATCTCTAGACAATCCTAATTCTAAGAGCTTTTTCATATATATTTTCTTTCATTATTTAATTGCTTTAGATTTTTTTTTTCCCAATTCGAACTCATCACCAATTTCATTTAATGCTGAATTGTTAATCCATTTTCACTCAATTATATTCATTTCTTTTCATTTCATTCATGTCTTAATTACCAAAAATTTACCATCCTTGTGGATGATACCTAAAGCCACTATACAACCGTAACTTTTGTTAAAAGTCATTTTTGATTGGGCAAAAGTTATTTTAATGCCTTTGAATTAGGTTATAAATTTGGTTTTGATGCAACAAATGAAAATTCATTAATTAGAAACTCTTTTTTTCTCTCTACTTGAAAAAGCTCAAATTTGCTTAAGTTGCCGATACCACAAATTCTTGATCTACTACTTCCAAAATATCTTGATACTCAAATAATAATTGCATTTAGATCCTCCAAAATTTAAAATTATTTTTTCCATCAAACTTTAGAAATTAGGGTTGGATCATATTATTACCAATTGCTTTTATTTTTAATCGGCAAACTCTAATACCAATAATGAGCAATCAAAAATAATCTTTGCAATATAAGAACAATTTCTCTGCATAAAAAGGATGAAAAACAATAAAGAAGATGATAAATAATTATACAAAATTTACTACCTACAATGTAAGAATCATTCCAAAATTTTGTGAAGAACATGGAAAATGAGAGGAGAAGAATTGAAAAACATAACTCAAAACAGAGATTTTACATCCTTTCAAACGATTTACATTTAAATTCAAGCTACTTTTTTGGTCTTGATCATAAATGATTTGAAAATAAATATTGATCATTAATAAAATTCAACTATTGAGATTGATCTTCTAAGTATTCAATGATTGGAATTTTAGGGATATGATGTTATTCAAGATATTGTAGAATTTATCAAATATAATAGTCATAAAAGTTTATACTTGAGTACACATAATTGTGCACACATCAAATGGCATTACCATCAATATATTTTCATAAATATTAAATTTCAAACAAGTCTAGGGTTTTGAAAATTAAGAATATATATATATATATATATATATATAAAATGTGATTTGTATATTTGACCATGAAAATATTCAAGGTTTTCAAGACTCTTGATGTGCACTGCACAATAAAATTGATACATCTTTTGAACAATACAAAATTTGAAAATTTAAACTTCATTAATTTAGATAAGAAAATTTAAATTTTTTTCATTAAGTTCACAGTTAAAAGCACAAAAAATAAAAAAAAAATAAAAATAATTATTCTTACAAATTAAGTATCTGTTTGATAACTATTTTCGAGACCAATTTTTTATTCTTAAGGAAAAAAAATACACGTTTAACAACCAGAAATTGTTTTCTATTTTCTATTTTTAAGAACAAAAAATAGGTTGTTTTCGGAAAACATCTTTTAGTTGTTTTCACTATTTTTTATATAAAATAATTATACAAGTATGTAGAATGATTAAAAATAAAATACTCGATATAAAAATTATTTTTAAACCATATTTAAAATATTAAAAATAAATTAAAAACATTTCAAGTTTACAAATAGAATTTCATTCTACAAAACATTTGAGAACAATTTTAAAAAATTGTTCTCAAAAATTATTTTTTAAAATTATTTTTGAAAACATTCAACAAACATGACCTAAAATCAATATAAAACATAAGAATAAAATCAATCAAACACAAGGTACATGTTTTAACTTGGTTGAGCTAACAATATCTAGATCTATGGATGAGAAAGATTTATTCCATTAAATCATAGAAAAATTATAAATGACAAAAAATAGATATAACCATTGGATTATGAAATATCTCACATTTCCCTACTCTTTTTATTTACACTCAAACCCACAAGCTCTCTTACTCCATCAAGTGTTTTCTTATCTTCCTTAGTCTCAATCCACTACATATATTCTTCATAAGTTGATATCCATCTTATAATTTTTTTTCCACTTATGACTTATATTATTTATATTGATATTTCTAATAACTTATCTTATTTTATAAAATATTTTGTATGATATTTTTTTTATAAAAAGGAACATATACCAACAATTTGAGACACTTTTTAACATAAATAAATTTAATAAAAAGAAATGTAAAACATATTCATTAAGGAGGTATTTGTTTTTTTATTTAATTTTAAATAGAACTTTAAATTAAATGGAGGTTAATAGTGTCAAGTATTTAAGTTGTTTTTTTTTAGATTTTAATTTTATTAAACATTAAAAAATAA
The DNA here is from genome assembly GCF_030704535.1 of Vitis vinifera. Lineage (NCBI taxonomy): Eukaryota > Viridiplantae > Streptophyta > Magnoliopsida > Vitales > Vitaceae > Vitis > Vitis vinifera. The sequence goes on along the minus strand of NC_081818.1, from coordinate 7,189,055 downwards.
AGAAAATCAATATGTTACTTTTAACATTTAGAAAAAATTCAATATTTTAGTTTTTTCTATTCAGTAAAAAAATTAAGACATAAGTCAACAAAAAGTAATAAATAAATAAACAATTTGAAATATGAAAATAAATGGTTTTGGGCAAAAAAAAAAAAAAAAACACAAATGCAACTTAACTTTAAATACACATTTTTAAAATTTTCTTCACATTTTCAATTATTCTTATTCCCTTGTTTATTTTCTTTCCCTTCTCCCTTTCCATAAACTTATAATTCAAGTAAGCTAATGTTAGTTTTTTTTTTAATATGGCCCACGTGCCTTATTATTATCTTTTATTTAACTTAAAAGATAAATATAGTGGGCTTATTAGTTTTCATTTATTTAATTTAAAAGACAATTATGATTAATAATATTAAGTCTTAAAATCCTATTATTAAGGAGATGTTTTCTAAATAACCGGTCAACCGTTCACATAAGTAGAACGTGAAAAAATAGAAATTAACCTTATTTTTTTAGATTTGGTTAGAGAAATCAAGTTTTCTCTAATTTGTTCTTTCTCTGCAAAAAGTTTCTCTTAAAGGATCAAGTTTATGAATCAGGTATTTTTTTTTTTTTTTTGTTATTTGTTTAATCTTTGAAAAATTACAAAGTTTTATACTATGTTTGGTTCCCAGAAAATATTAAGGAAAAAAATGCTAAGAAAAATCATTTTTTTCATATTTAATTTCATTATAGAAAATACAAAAGAAATCAAATATAATTAAATTTTGTTGGAAATTTATGCATTTTAAAATTATTTAAAGTTTATAAAATGGAAGAGAATAAGTTAAGTGTGTTGGAATTTAACACGGACACTAACATACAATTATCCAGATCATTATGATTCAAACTCGTCTCTGATAATAAAATAATAATAAAAACTTTAATTAATAAATAAATCACATACCGTTTGAAGAAGACGCAGCCATGAGAGATTTCCCCTTCAGCTTATAGATCTTAAATCCTTGATTCTTCTTCTCCTTATCAAACCTTAATACACAGAGTTATTTTTCTGTAATTGATGGAAAAAAGCACACACGAAGGGGTTTCTGTATATGTCTTTTATTGATAGGAGGAGAGGGCCAAGAATACACGTTCAAAACCGTTCTGAACGTGTCAATCGAAATAACTGTTAATTATTTCAAATAATAATATTAAGATTATTGTAATTTACCCAGTCCATCAATGGTAAATATCTATAACAGTTTAAAGATAGTGGATTTATTTTAATTGGCTAAATAATAGGTTAGTGGGCCACCCACTTAATTTAATGTGGAAATAACATTCTCCCACTTGGCCCACTAAACCGATTATGAAAACTATAATATATATTTAGTTTATATATAAAATATATACTGGAAAATAAATTTGACACGTGATCACGATTTCAATAAACTTAGCCAATACATCCAAAATCATTTGCCATAATACTGAATCAATTTAGATCATAAATGCGAGTCATGGCGGTCACATGACCATAATGTCATGTTTCCTTCCATGCACCACACATCAATAACCCTTACTGACCCAGTCCTTAATGCCAAATAGCCCCTGTAATTTGTCTTGTCAGGACAATTCTTGTTTATCAAACAATAAAATGTGCACCCATAATTGAAAACAAGAATAAACAGAAACAATTTTAATGCGCAAATTGTCAATTACATAACCACCATGCATCATCATACACATTATGGATTACTCAAAAGACTCATCCTCATAACATGTTCCAAATATGCCTTTGGAGGTAATCCTTTAGTTAATGGATCAGCAACCATAAGTGTGGTCCTAATATTTTCAATTGACACTTGTTGTTTCTGGACTCTTTCTTTAACAACTAAATACTTTAAATCCATGTGTTTCGATCCACTAGAAAATTTGCCATTCTTAGAGAAGAAAACAGCTGCAGTGTTATCACAATATATTCTCAAAGGTTTAGCAATAGAGTCGACAACACCAAGCCCTGAGATAAAATTCCGCAACCATAAAGCATGACTTGAAGCTTCAAAACAAGCAACAAACTCGGCCTCCATCGTGGATGAAGTAGTAATTGATTGTTTTTCACTCTTCCACGAGATTGCCCCATTTGCTAGCATAAAGACAAATCCTGAAGTTGACTTTAAGCTATCGAGACAACCACCATAGTCAGAATCCGAGTAACCAACAACCTCTAATTGTTCTGATCTTTTATATGTGAGCATATAATCCTTTGTCCCTTGTAAGTACCTCATCACCTTCTTTGCAGCTTTCCAGTGTTCGAATCCTGGATCACTTTGGTATCTTCCTAACATGCCTACAGCAAAGCTGATATCCGGTCTTGTACATGTTTGAGCGTACATCAAACTCCCCACAGCTGATGCATAAGGAATTTTCTTCATTTGCTCTCTTTCAATGTTATTCCTTGGGCACTGCATTTTACTTAATTTGTCACCTTTCAATATAGGTGCAATACCCGATGAACATGACTGCATATTAAATCTCTCTAAAACCCGATCAATATATCCTTTCTGAGATAAACCTAGCACTCCTCGAGATCGATCCCTAAAGATCTCAATGCCAATAACATAGTTTGCCTCACCCATATCAACCATATGAAAGTTTTTAGAGAGATATTCCTTGGTTTCACGTAATAAACCAAGATCACTGCTGGCAAGCAAAATATCATCCACATACAGTATCAGAAATATAAACTTGCTCCCACTAACTTTCAGATATATACACTGATCAACAATGTTCTCTTTAAATCCGAAAGATGTAATGGTATTATTGAACTTAATATACCATTGTCTGGAAGCTTGTTTAAGACCGTAAATGGATTTCTTTAATTTGCAAACTAGGTGTTCATTTCCTTTCTTTGTGAACCCTTCAGGTTGTTCCATATAGATATCTTCATCCAAATTCCCATTTAAGAATGCAGTTTTCACATCCATTTGATGTAACTCTAAATCAAAATGAGCTACAAGTGTCATGATGATTCTAAGCGAATCTTTCTTGGAAACTGGAGAGAAGGTATCTTTGTAATCGATACCTTCCTTTTGAGTGAAACCTTTGGCCACAAGTCTGGCCTTAAATCGTTCGATATTGCCTTTAGCGTCGCGCTTTGTCTTAAAGACCCATTTACAGCCGACGGGTTTACAATTATTAGGCAATTTGATGAGATCCCAAACACCATTATGGGTCATAGATTTCAACTCTTCATTCATAGCTTCCATCCATTTACTAGAATCATCACTTTCCATGGCTTGTGAAAACGAAACCGGATCCTTCCTTATCCCAATATCATAATCAGATTCCTGTAGATACACCACATAATCATCTGTAATGGCAGGTCTCCTTTCTCTTTGAGATCTCCTCAAAGGTGCCGGTTGTGGTGGCTCTACAGCATTTTCAATGGCAATATTTTCTAGTGGTAATGAACCATCTCTATTATTTTGCTCATTATCCTCAACTTGTTGAACAGGTTGAGGAACAATAATTTCTTGAGGTAAAAAAGGTGGTGGGATATCCACTCTTATCTCCTCAATATCTATCTTTCTTGGTTCATTACTCCCACTGATTTCGCCATTCTCTAAGAATCTGGCATTACCGGTTTCAACTATTCTCACACTATGGTTAGGACAATAAAATCTGTACCCTTTCGATTTATCCGGATAGCCAATGAAATATCCAGATATCGTTCTTGAATCAAGCTTTTTCTCATGTGGGTTATAGATTCTTGCCTCCGCTGGACAACCCCATATATGTATATGTCTCAAGCTAGGTTTCCTACCAGTCCATAACTCGAAAGGAGTTTTTGGAACTGCCTTACTAGGAACTCTGTTCAAGATATACATTGCGGTTTTTAAGGCTTCACCCCACAATGAAATAGGTACAGAAGAGTAACTCATCATACTCCTAACCATTTCCATTAATGTGCGATTACGCCTTTCAGCAACACCATTCTGCTATGGCGTACCAGGCATTGTGTACTGAGCACGAATGCCATGCTTTTCAAGGAATTTGGCAAAAGGACCAGGATTTTGTCCTGATTCATCATATCTGCCATAATATTCACCGCCTCGATCTAATCTCACAATTTTAATCTTTTTATCTAATTGTCTCTCGACCTCTGTTATGAACATCTCAAAGATGTCAATGGCCTGAGACTTTTCATGCATTAGATAAACATAACCATAACGAGATAGATCATCTATAAAGGTGATAAAATATTTCTCTCCTGTGAAACATGGAACAGAGAGTGGTCCACAAATATCTGTATGAATTATCTCAAGGAGCTCATTACTTCTTGTGGCACCTTTCTTTGTATGTTTAGTTTGCTTTCTCTTTATGCAATCCACGCATACATGAAAATCAGTGAAGTCAAGATTTTGTAAAATTCCTTCCTTCACTAATCTTTCAATTCTTTCCCTAGAGATGTGCCCTAGTCTTCTGTGCCACAAGATTGAAGAATTTTCATTAATTAAGCCACGTTTTGAACCAACATTTGAATGCAGGGTTATCAAAGCTTGTGCAAATTCATGATTCAAGGAAATTTTATATAAACCATCACATAAAATACAAGAACCAACTGTAACAGAATTCAACATCAAACTTAATTGTCCAGAACTGAATAAAACAGAATATCCAGTAGCATCTAATTTAGACAAGGAAACTAAATTCCTAGAGATAGAAGGTACATAAAAAGTGTTTAAAAGATCCATCCGATGACCCGTCTCTAATAGTAAGCGATAGGTACCAACAGCTACCACTTCAACCTTGAGACGGTTTCCCATATAGAGGAACTTTTCACTTTCCTTTGGTTTCCTGGTTGTAAGGAATCCCTGCATTAAATTAGTCACATGAGTTGTGGCTCCAGAATCAATCCACCAAGTATTTGAAGGAACTTCAGCAAGATTAGATTCATAACATACAAAAGAAAGATTTATACCTCTCTTTTCGAACCAAGCCTTGCGCTTGATATAGTCCTTCTTCACATGCCCTTTCTTGCCACAAAAGTAGCAACTTACAGTGAATTTTCCATCATGACTCTGGCTACTTTCCCCAGGTCCGCTTTTCTTAGGTGGAAAGTTCTTTCCCTTTTTGAATTTTCCTTTCTTCTTCGTGACTCCATGAGTTACAGCAAAAGCAAGATTATGTCCTTCTTGTCTTAATCTTACTTCCTCTTGTATACATTTACTGGTGAGCTCATTCAAGTTCCACTGATCACTGTTAGTATTATAGTGGATTTTGAATGGAGCAAACTGTGATGGAAGTGAGTTAAGGACAAACTGTACCAAGAAGGACTCATCCATACCCATACCTAGTGCCTTAAGCTTTGCAGCCTTTTCAGTCATGTTTAAAATATGTTGCTGAATGCCTTTCTGACCATCATATTTCATGGTGGTCAATTCAGCCATCAATGTGCATGCAAGGGACTTATCAGCGCGTTTGAAGCGCTCCTCAACAGATTTCAGAAATTCCGAGGCAAACTCGGTTTGAGGGAGAGAGGTCTTGATATTATTGGCAATAGTCATTCTCATAAACATCAGACTGAGTCTGTTTGATTTTGACTAGGCTTTTGATTGTTCCACCTGCTCCGGAGTACTGTCATCCGTAGCTTCAGGAGGTTTATCAGATATTAAAGCCAAGTCAAGATCCAATACACCTAGTGAGAATTGAACCCTTTCATACCATTCAGAAAAATTTGACCCATCAAAAATAGTCATTCCAGATGCAAGAGAGTGTAATGAAGTGGGAACTGTACAAAATAGAACAATGCTCACAATAAGCTTCAAGTATAAAATAAAAACAATGAACTATTGATATCATTAAAATTCTCCTTTGGGTAAATTTTAACATATCTAGTGTTCACTTGAAGGGAGCTTAAAACACTTTACTATTTTGTGTCATTTATATGTTACCTTTGGATATCCATTTTACTTTTCTAAGCAACACAAAATAAAACATTAATTAATAATTAGCAGAAATTGACTCTCCTTTGGGTTAGTCTCATTCTCCTAATTATAAAGAAAAATATTAAGAATTTTACAAGTCTCCCTTTATTCTTTCATACAATTCAATAAATACAAGGCTCACTAATTTAGGTTACTTTGGCAACTATCCAAATTAGTTAACCATATATTTATAAATTGTCTTTAGATAAAATATTCACAAGATGAAATTAATTCTTTTATTTGAGTTAAAAAAACAAGGAAATAGTATCTATAACAGATTCAATAATCAATCATAATATAGTATCTTTAATAATCAACAGATTCATTAATCAATCATAATAAAATTAAAGAAATCTGCATTCATTGATTATACTAAAGCTAATACTTGCATTCCTCATATATAATAATGATAATTAAGATCTTTGAATTAGTGCACATAAAAAAAAATAAAAAAAAATATTCCACTGCAGAGACCTTTTAAAGCCTTTGATTACGTGGTCAAGACCCGGTACTACGGGTATGAGATGTGCCAGAAAATAGTAAGCTCCCTTACGAATATTGAAAGTGTCAGATCTAATCTGCAATCAGCTAGAAAACAGCGCCTATTATGGCGCCTGAGAAACGGAGCCTATAAGTGGTGCCTGAAGCGCACCTCAAACAGCACTGCAAACGGCAACAGCGCCTGCAAATAGCGCCCTCAATGGCATCGGCAATGGTGCCTGCAACCAGCGCCTTCAATGGCACCAGAAAACGGCCAGCAATGGCGCCTGAAAGTGGTGCCTGAAAATGGCCAGCAAAGGCGCCTGAAATGGTGCCTGAAAATGGCCAGCAAAGGCGCCTGAAATGGTGCCGGAAAATGGCCAGCAAAGGCACCTAAAAACGGTGCGTGAGAATGGCCAGCAAAGGCACCTAAAATGGTCAACAATGGCTGAAGTCAAACCAGCACCCCTCACCGGCACCAGTCAGCGTTGAAGCAGGTCTTTAATTTTATTATTATTTTATTTTATTTTAGTAATTTAGTGAGACGAATTAATGGAAGATAAATCTCAAAAAATCTAATCTTTTATAAAACAATGATCTGAATATTTAAATTTAAAACCTTGCTCTGATACCAATTGTTGGAATTTAACACGGAAACTAACATACAATTATCCAGATCATTATGATTCAAGCTCGTCTCTGATAATAAAATAATAATAAAAACTTTAATTAATAAATAAATCACATACCGTTTGAAGAAGACGCAGCCATGAGAGATTTCCCCTTCAGCTTATAGATCTTAAATCCTTGATTCTTCTTCTCCTTATCAAACCTTAATACACAGAGTTATTTTTCTGTAATTGATGGAAAAAAGCACACACGAAGGGGTTTCTGTATATGTCTTTTATTGATAGGAGGAGAGGGCCAAGAATACACGTTCAAAACCGTTCTGAACGTGTCAATCGAAATAACTGTTAATTATCTCAAATAATAATATTAAGATTATTGTAATTTACCCAGTCCATCAATGGTAAATATCTATAACAGTTTAAAGATAGTGGATTTATTTTAATTGGCTAAATAATAGGTTAGTGGGCCACCCACTTAATTTAATGTGGAAATAACAAAGTGAATTTGAAGAATAATATAAAAATAATTTATTAACTTTAGTTCTACTTTTTATTTTCTTCCAATTTTTCTCTCTATTTTCTTTTCTTTACATTTTCCCTCGAATTTTTTTGGAAACCAAATATAGCCTTAAGATTTAGGGATTAGGGTTACGACTGTTTTATATAAATTAAACAAGTCCTAATAGTTAAATTTAGGAATTAGGGTTCAAATAGGCTAACTATATTTTTCAAAGTAAAACAAGTACCATGACCCTCCTTTTTGAATCATTAAAATTTTTAATTCTGAGTAAAAAAGAAAAACTAAAATAGAATGTCAAGTTTAGCTCTTAACTTAATATCTTATTTTGATATATTATAGTGTATTAAGCAATTCTAAGATTAATTATTAGTTAAGATTTATGGTGTGTGTGACACAATATATTTACATAATGAATGTCTATAAACATCTTATGCATTTTAAACCAAGCTTTTATTAAGATTTTTTTTTAAAAAAAAAAAAAGTATATTAATTCTTACATAAAATGCAGAGAATATTATATAAAAGATAACGATGGTAAAAAAAATTTGACATAGTAAATTTTTTTTGATACCTTGTTTTTCAAATGGTCTTCAAAAACCATTATTTTTAGGGTGTAAATTTCTACATTTTGTACAAAATTTCCTATTACCTTTTGTCTTTAAAAATAAAATAAGAAGTATACCTAAAGACCAAAATATCAAAAAATGCAAAAATATTAATGATTATATTTTACAAAAATATTGATAAATATCATAAATATTGGATGAGAATCCAGAAAAAGAAAAGAAAAAAAAAAACTTCATAAAATTATAAAACTAACAATAATACATGTATTGAAATTTTCTTTTTAAAATATATATATATATATATATATATATATATATATATATATATATAATAAAATTTGTAACATTCGATGATCATATGCAATAATATTTAATAATAAAATGATGATTTATCTTTAATAATAAAATGATAATTTATCCGTTTGAATGTATTTGAGAATATATATATATATATATATATATATATATATATATATATATATATAATTATTTATTATTTATTATTTTTTAATTTAAATATTTATAAATTTATTTCCAAGATTATGTTTTTATATTTAATTATTATATAAAAGATATAAAATGATTAATTTATAGTTTTTTATTTTGAATAATCAATTTATTAGAATTTGAATATAAAATAATTAAAATTAATTTATTTTACAAGTTTTAAAATTTTAATAATTCATTTTCTGTATTAATACAAGACACAAAAAATAAAATTAGTATATATATTTATATATGATAGCACATTATCAACCACATTGACTTAATGGCAATAAGCCACCCATTTCTTGTCCAAGGCTAGGGTTGAAAGCTCGTACCTCTTCTTGAGCTCTAAAATTTCTAAAATATTTTATTTAACATCTAATGCAAGTGAAGGAAGAAGAAAAAAGATTCAATCACGACAATGTCTCAAAATGTCAAAAAAATATTGGAAGAATCGAAAAAAATATAAGAAAAATATCAAAAAGCGAAATCCCTCAACATTTTATTCCTTGAGTGTATCTTAATACTTCCTAAATTTTTCCAATTTATTAAAGAAAGTTGTTGCATAAATATTCTTCCAACTTCTACTTGATTTTCTATTATACTAAAAAGGAATTTGGCTTTGTAGTTGACCCGATTAGTTGGAATATTTTTCTTTTTGTTTTATTTGATGTTAACATTTGATTTGTTTATTAACTTCCAAGAAAGTAAAGATTTATTCGGTAACTATTTTTGAAAATAATTTTAAAAAATAATTTTTGACAATAGTTTTTAAAAATTGTTATTTGATTTTTGTAAAACAAAAATATATCAAAATAACTATTAGAAAGCAAATAAAAACAATAAAAAATATCATGTATTTTATTTTTAAAATAACATAAATACTAAATAGGTTTTCTATATTTTTGTTTTAAGAATAGAAAATTGTTTTAAACAAGTCCTAAGAATCTAAATTTGAATTAAAAAAAGTTGATAAAAGTTATAATAAAATTAAGCATTTTCCTTCCTAATTTTTATGAAAGGAAACAATCTAGAAATTACGATGAAACTTCGGAGACAAAGAAAAATATTAGAGCATAAGAACTCTTTTATGTATACATCTAAAAGTTCTTATATATTTTAAAATTTGGATAGTCCCAAATTGAATTATTAGTCATGATCAAGTCAAAAAAAAAGTGGTCAATACAATTCCATAAGTATCGATAAGGTTGACGGCTTACGGAAGAACGAGCCGGGGAATTTATTCATAATTTTTACCAAAAATAATTTTCAAGGAAAATGCTAATTTTGCCAAAATTTTAATCATTAATTTTGCTGACATCAAACGGGATTCTCCACTCTTAAATTTTAATTTTTCTTTTTAAATATCTCTGAAAAATACCAAAAATAATTGATGAAGGCATGCTTTTTCCCTTTTGATGACGAACACGATGTTGGGAAAGTCTGTCGTACGTTTTGACGGCTGGTATACTCGCCCCGGGAAGCTACGATGAAGCTTCTGACGTGGTGGGAGCTTCTGTAAAACCAGTGTCTGCTTCTATGGCTTCTCTTTTGTTTTCTTCTCTTCTGAGTCTTTGCATGTTCTTTATAATGAAGTTTCCAGCGCAACAAGTTCTCCAAACTTCACATATATGAATTTCATTCTTGTTTAGTGTCCTGAAGCAGTATACTGAATCAGGCCAAATGGCCAAGTTTTTAGCGGATGATCGCTTGGCTTCAAAGCCTCACCTCCGATGGCGGTTCGCTTTCATTGCCATCTACTTCACCAAGGTGCTTGATTCTTTGTCTAAGAGAACTGTGAAGAAGAGCATCCCAGTACTGGGCCCTGGAGTACTAAGCTCCCGGTCTTATCTTTCCATCGATGTTCAGGATGTCCATGAAGATGATTCTGGTCATGGTCGCTCGGGTGATGAGCATGTGTTGCCCTTCCGCAATGTTGGTCAGAGAATGCTCACTGAGATGGTAAGAGACAAGGACTTGGAACGTTTGCGTCAATTTGGAGGAGTGAAGCAGCTTCCTGCACTTCTGGGGACCAACGAAAAGAACGGTATCGATGGCCACGAGGCTGATCTTATTCACCGAAGAAATGTCTTCGGATCCAATGAGTACACGAAGCCGCCTAAGAAAGGTTTCCTCAGTTTTGTTGTTGAAGCATCCAAGGATACCACCATTATTATACTTTTGATATGCGCAGCCCTTTCTCTAGGATTTGGAATCAAAGAGGAAGGCCCTAGAGAAGGATGGTATGATGGGGGGAGTATTATTGTGGCCATCCTTTTAATTGTTGCTGTGTCTTCTATCAGTAACTTCAGGCAATCCGGACAGTTTCACAAGTTTTCAAGTGAGAGCAGTGACATAAGAGTGCAAGTGGTGAGACAAGGACGGAGGCAACCTGTGTCCATCTTCCAACTTGTAGTGGGGGATATTGTGTTTTTGAATATTGGGGATCAGGTTCCTGCTGATGGGTTGTTCATGGAGGGTCATTCCTTGAAAGTGGATGAGTCAAGCATGACTGGTGAAAGTGACCATGTTGAGATCAATGAGAAAGAGAATCCATTCATGTTCTCTGGCACAAAGGTTTCGGATGGATTTGGTACAATGCTTGTCACTTCCGTAGGGATGAACACAGCATGGGGCGAGATGATGAGCTCCATTCGTCGTGAATTGGACGAGCAGACTCCATTGCAGGCTCGCCTCGACAAGCTGGCTTCAACTATAGGGAAGCTTGGTTTGGCTGTGGCTCTGATTGTTCTTGTGGTTCTCTTCATCCGGTACTTCACTGGAAACATTGAAGATGATAGTGGGAACAGGGAATTCAATGGTAGCAAGACAAAGATCGACAACGTGATGAATTCAGTTGTGCATCTTGTTTCTGCAGCAGTTACCGTCCTGGTGATCGCCATTCCAGAGGGTTTGCCTATGGCTGTTACACTAACTCTGGCCTATTCCATGAGACGGATGATGACTGACCAAGCCCTGGTCAGGAAACTCTCTGCATGTGAAACAATGGGCTCTGTCACAACTATTTGCACAGACAAAACTGGCACCCTTACCTTAAACAAGATGAAGGTGGTTGAGTTTTGGCTTGAGAGTGAAGTAATAAAGGATGAAACTTACAGGGGAGTAGCTCCAACTGTTCTTGAATTGTTGAAACAGGGAGTTGGTTTGAACACAACTGGCAGCGTTTGCAAACTTCCTTCCACATCAGTTCCAGAGATCTCTGGTAGCCCCACAGAGTCGGCAATCCTCACATGGGCACTGGTTGATTTGGGCATGGACATTGACGAACAGAAGCTAAGTTTTGAGATTCTCCATGTAGAGGCTTTCAATTCACAGAAGAAACGAAGTGGGGTTCTGGTGAACAGAATCGCTGATAACACGATTCACATACATTGGAAGGGAGCTGCAGAGATGATACTAGCCATGTGTTCACACTATTATGACAAAAGTGGGATAGTAAAAGTAATGGATGACAAGAAAAGGGGGCAGTTTGGAGGACTTATTAGAGACATGGCAGCTAAAAGCCTGCGTTGCATTGCCTTTGCCTATAAACAGGCTCTACAAGAAAAGCTTGAAGAAACTGGCATGATCTTGTTGGGGCTAGTAGGCTTGAAGGACCCGTGTCGACCAGGAGTAAGAAGAGCAGTAGAAGTTTGTAGGGATGCTGGAGTGAACGTTAAAATGATCACTGGAGACAACATTTTCACTGCAAAAGCAATAGCTATGGAATGTGGGATTCTCAAACCTGATGAGGATTTCAACAATGCAGTTGTGGAAGGTGTAACATTCAGAAATTACTCTCACAGAGAGAGGATGGATAAGATTGATATCATCCGAGTAATGGCCAGATCATCCCCATTTGACAAGCTTTTGATGGTGCAGAGCTTGAAGAAGAAAGGCCATGTGGTAGCAGTCACAGGTGATGGCACCAATGATGCCCCTGCTCTAAAAGAAGCAGACATTGGGCTCTCCATGGGAATTCAAGGCACAGAAGTTGCAAAAGAGAGCTCAGACATTGTCATCCTGGATGACAACTTCACTTCTGTGGTGACAGTTATGAAATGGGGAAGATGTGTATATAATAACCTTCAAAAGTTCATCCAGTTTCAACTCACAATCAATGTTGCTGCCCTGGGCATCAATTTTGTTGCTGCAGTTGCTTCTGGGAAAGTTCCTCTTACTGCTGTCCAGCTGTTGTGGGTGAACCTGATACAGGATACCTTTGGAGCTTTAGCCTTGGCCACTGAGCAACCCACAAATGATCTATTGATGAAGCCACCTGTGGGTCGATCCAAGCCACTCATAACTAATGTCATGTGGAGGAATCTCATTTCTCAGGCCCTTTACCAGATTTCTGTCTTGCTGATCCTACAGTATAAGGGAAGTTCGATCTTTGGTGTGGATGAGAAGATTAACAACACCCTGATTTTCAATACTTTTGTCCTCTGCCAAGTCTTCAACGAGTTCAATGCTAGGAACATGGACAAAAAGAACAAGTTCTTCTTCAAGGGGATACTTAAGAACAGACTGTTTGTAGGGATCATTGGGATTACTATAGCTCTTCAAGTGGTGATGGTTGAGTTTCTGAAGAGGTTTGCCAATACTGAGAGGCTGGATTGGGGCCAATGGGGTGTGTGCATCGGCCTTGCAGCTTTATCTTGGCCAATTGACTGGCTTGTGAAATACCTTCCAGTTTCTGCAAATTAGTTTTTCATCTTTTCTAAGACTAGTGCCTCTACATCATGAAACAAATAGCCACCATCAAATCTCCCAAGAATAATCTTATACTTATTATACGGTTTTTGCGTTCGTGCATATGTATGAGTAGTTTCTCCTGGTGTAGAGGTCTTTCTGAATTCAGCTAATGGAGACAAAATATTTTCTATGCCTCAAAATATATGCTGCATGTTTGGAATCAGCTAAGGCCTTCTCTAGCAGCAGTTAACAGGATCACTAGGGTTGGCAGCCTTAGTCTTACCCACAGAAAGTGCAACTAGGAAGAAGGAAACCCTGAGAAAAGTGACATGATCCTACAGAAATTTTATTCAGAATGTGGGCCAAGAATGGCAGTAGAAATCACAATTTGTCCTTGGAAGAATTCCATTAATGTCAAGGAGAAATGAGTCCTAAGCATGTAGGGTCAAAAGGCAAAATGGAAAAAAAAAATAATAATATAGAAAAAGACATTTAGGCTCTGTTCAGATCTTGCAAAAGGAGAGAGAGGAATAAAATTTTGATGGAAACATATGAAAGAAATGAAAATATGAAGGAAAAATCTCCATTTTCTGTTTGGGAAGTGAGGAAATTAAGCAAGGGAAATAGTAGAAAAAAAAAACTTTACCAGGCTCAAACTTGCATTTTATCTTCTTTCGCGGTTTTATTCTTTTCCCTCCTTTCCCTTTTTCTTTCCCCAGCAGTGTCTAAAACCAAACAAGCTTCTACTATCCAGAAGAAATATTTGTAAGAACTACCAGACTGCCAAGGAGAACCCAAGCTTTGTAAGGTCAAAAACCACAGATGGATATTGAGGCATTTTTTTTCTAAGTTCAGAGGAACCTATGATTTAACAAGAAGCATCCTAAATCTCAAGCCTCCTTCCCCTAGGATTATCAGCTCTTCTACTGGTTTGAAAGGAAGAACAAGAAGAAAGAATAGCATCACATTTTACACCCTCAGTTGCTGTTTTGTGACTTAAGATCTCATCTATTCTTTCTGGTCAAGCCTCTTTTTGTTGAAACAACACTGGATTTAATGGTTTATCTACCACCGTCATGGTAGCTTGTCAAACACAAAACATGCCAGGTTCATTAATCATATTGAGAAAAAGGAAGGGAGAAATTTTTTCTAACAAACCTATCTTTTCCCAAAGCATGACAACAAGAAAGGGCCTAGGGTAAGAGCCATTTCTAGCCTTATTTGTACAGACATATCCCAGGCTTAACATTACAAATAGAAGCAGCCAAAGGAGTACAGAGCTTGTTCTGTAGTCCCTTAGTCATTTTGAAACCAAACAGATGCTATAAGTACATTTTTTGTCACTCAGTATCATCCAAGGCCAGTAGCTCTAGTAGGACAGGAGCCCATGCTAGACAAACATATACCAAACCCATATAATACGGAACACTGATTTATTTGGATCTGGGAGAGTTTGAGGGAAAGTTCTAGGACAAGAATACAGGGAGAAAAAAATGGAAGACCTCATGATGCATGATGCATGCCATGGCAACATTAAGTCCTTTATCTCCAATTTTACAGCTGAGCTGCAAGTTCCTTAAGCCATTTGTATTTCTGAAAGCCAAATCCAGATGTCTTGGAAGAACCCTCTAGAATTCAACTTGATCAGATTCCTAGAACCCTGCCCATCAGTAACCCTTATCCTTAAAATGGCTATTCTAGCTGAATTATACAAGATAATAGTAGTGATAGATAGTACATACAAATCTAATAAAAACCCAGCAATGTCTAATTACTTCTCTTTCATTGAGTGTCAGCATGATTCAAAAACAATTGGCAATACAAATTGCCCTTTCCCTGACATCCATGGAGCAAGTTTCACACAAACACAATGATATGATACATTTCCAGGTTCCTCTACCTTCATATAAGACAAATCCACCATGTGTACTTCCAATAAAAAGGAAATCAAAACAGATATGAGTCTAGCATACTTGGAGATTCTGTTATATATGTATGAAGAAATCTTGAAGGTGGGCTTATATCAATACCTTGATGCCTGAAAATGCCAACTTGAAATGTACAATTCCTATCCATAAAGAGGCCCAGAGCCCTCGACTTAGTTTTGTTTATGTAGCTGCCAAAGGAAGGGACAGTAATGTCCTGCCACTCTCCAACCTGGTGTTCTGGTACTCTCATGGACTGTGACACTGCTCTGTCAGCCCTTCTCTAAAAGCATTTTTAACTTTCAGAATCCGACCCATCGTTGAACCGGAAAAATTATCGGTTCACAATTTACTGGGGACCGATGGTTGAATCGGTCCATGAAAATACTATTTTCACTAACATTCAATAAAAATGTTACTTAAAAAAAAATCTTGAAAGCTTTCCATATTTAGTTTGATCAAATAAAAAGTGAAAAAAAAATTGGATAATGTTATTTGACAGCACAAATTTAATATTATTTACCAATAAATTTTATAAAAAAAATTACTTAATTTATTAAATAAATATACTCTTGAACAATATTTCATCTACTATAAATTAATCTTAGAAGACTAGTTTTTTTATTAGGTATATGAGTTTCATTATAAAAACCATTACTAATAAGAATGCACCTAGGATGCTAATTCATGGGGATGGTGTATAAATGTAGAAACCAATATAGTAGAGTTAGGCAATGCTTCTAACACTATTAGATTTGTTGTAAAATGTAGGTGCCACAGTTATGCATTAAACTTACAATATAAGCAAGAATACAATATATTTTATTTCGGCTTTTTAACAATTATCAATAATCATTATGATGATATTATTTACATTTGTAAGATGATGATGATGATGATGATAATTAATGAAATGGTAATTTTAAATTAATTATTATACTATATATATATATATATATATATATATATATATATATTACTTGATAAGTTATATATAATAATTTTTATATTGTTAAAATAATAATAATAATAATAATAATAATAATAATAATAACTTAGAAAATAAAAATATATAATATAAAAGAAAAAAATAGAGATATATTTTACTTAAAAATGAAAAACATAGAGATATACTTTGGGCCTGTTTGGTTGCTATTTTTTGAAAAATAGTTTTTAGTGTTTTCAGAAATAAAATTGCTTTTGGAAACTCAATTTTGAAAAACAGTTTTTGTTCTTAAAAATGAAAAAAACATGTTTTGTTAAGTTAATAAAAAAATATTTTTTAGAACAAATAAAACAAAAAACATGTTTGGAAGTTACCTTTTTTTTAATTTAATGTTTTCTTGATATCTCTTCTCTATTTATAGAAAAATATATAAATAAATAAAAATTCAACAAAAGATAATAACAAGAAGGTGATGGATTTGAATGGGAAATCAAATTATATTTTTATTTTTTATTTTATTTAAAATTTAATTATATATTTTTTATTATAATTATAATAAATAAGAAGTTGAAATATTTTAATAATAAACTGCTAAATATCATACTAAATGACGATAAGATTATAATTCAAATTTAAAACTTTTGTTAGCCGTCTAAATTGATTATAAAAATATTGGATACAAATATTTAAAGGAAATATTGACAATTATGTAAAATCAAACATATTTTATTAATGTAGATACCGTTAAGGAATATTTATTAATTCAAGGATTTATAATTTCTAAGAATATACTTATTTGAAATTCTCTTTAACTATTTAGCTTTTTTATCTCCTATTTTCTACTAAATCTTATCCTTCTAACATCCTTTTCAATTATTTTAATTTTAAAATAAAAATAATAAATTTGTTTTAAACATAAAAAAAAAATTGATAATTAAATTAATCTATAAATATAAATCCTTTTCAATATGTTTATTTATTTAAAAAAATTATATTTTCTTTGATTAACTTAATATTTTAAAGATTAAAAAAAATTATATCCATTTTTTAATTAATTTTTATAATTTTAAAATTTTAAAAATCGTATGCATTTTTTAATATAAAATTTATTTTTTTTAATCATTTTTTATTTTCCTTAAAAGAAAAAGGAAAAAAAAAAAAGGGAAAATCCCTTTTCAAACCTATCCTTACCCAAATTTTCCATCTGCACCTTCTTCTTCCTCTTGATCTCTATAGCATCCGTCTTTCTTCTCACGATCTCTCCCTCTCGTTCCACATAATCAGCACTCCACTCTTCCTCTTTCATCTTAGCACCTCCATTTCCCCATTCCTCTTATCTCTCTCACACACATATTTACCCACCTTCGTTGCCCATGTGAAGTTCAGATTGCAGCATTGCCACCATCGCCAACACTATAGCCGATCAATTTTCACATTTGGAGAAGGAAATTGGAAAAGAAACTTTTGAGAACACAAATTTGAGGGCTTGTGAGTATGTTTTTTGCGTGTGGATTTGGGATTGTAAAACGTGTTTTTGAGTGTTTTCTATTCTCATGAGTAGAAAATAGTTTCTGGAAACAGCAACCTAACATGCCCTTTGTTTTTTATGTTTTGCATCCTTTGAAAGACTTAAAAAACGATGATTATAATAGCACCTTAACTTAATTTTTGGGGGCAAAATAGTAAATTAAAAATATAATTAAAATTTTTAAAAATAATAGAAAATTCTTTATGTTGTTAAAAGTTGTAGTTATAAATTAGATTTTTGTCTTTAACTTCTTTATTAAGAAAACACTTTTACACGAAAATAAGATAGATTAAAGAGTATAAGGAAATATGGGGCAATATAGGGTTGAAGATTTGAAGGTTTAAGGTTGAAAAATAATATTCTGACCCTTAAATTAGTATTTTAGATTCATTAATTAGTTTTAAACATTTTAGATATTCTTTAAAATATCTAAAAATTTAAAATTTATAAATATAGATTGATTTATCAATGAAAATAGAGAAAATTCAAATATTCAAATGAGTACATCTAAACAATGAAATTAGTAATAAATAGAACAAAAAAATCATCAATGTTGGAAAAAAAAAAGTTGCATGATTTTTGGAAATATGACAAAAAAAAAATTGCATGTTTTCTAAGAAGTGTGAAGAAAAAAGAAAAAAGAAAAAAGAGGTTTTCTAGTCCTATGTGTAATGACAGCTAGAAAGAAAAAAAAAAAAAGATGTGTGTGTGGCCAAGAAGAATTTGTTTGGTATAATTTTAGACATTGTTTAATTGTTATAATTTAATTACCAATAGCTATTGTTTAAGATTGAATTTGTTTGGTCATTAACGCTTTGGATGATGTGTTAGTTTTAAAGTTAGATTTGAATACTATAAAATTTTGTTTTACTACTCTAAACAAGAATTTTGTAATTGGTAACATCCGGTTGCAAAGTGAATGTTTAGGTCAATTTACACTTTGAGCTTTTGGACTTGAGGAATGAAAGATTGTTACACACTTGGAGTACGTATCGGGGGCATGAGAATGACTCTTAAATGAACTTATCACTCGTGGATCACTATATTTGATAATTTTCCAAAAAAGAAAGAAAAAATAGAATAAATATTTTTTAAAATTATTCTTTTGTTTAGGGCACAAGGAATTATTTAAGAGAAAATTTATAGTATGAGATTGATTTCATGTAGACAGAAAAAGAAGATAAGAAAAGAAAATTAATTTTTATTAATATACATTTTTTTTTTTTTGGAAAAAAGATCATGTATGTCATTTGTAAGAAATAAGTAATTTATAATATAAGATTTTATATAGAAAAAGAAGAATAAAAATATTGTTTTATGCCAAGTCCAAAAAGATAATTACCTTGTGACTTATCATATTTCATTTGGATTAAAGAAAATAATGCAAAAAATATAAATAAAATAAAATTTGTTTAAAATTTACATATTGTCAAAAATAAATTGAGTTTAAAATTTTTTTTTTTACAATTATTTTCCTTCCTTCTATTTCTTTCTCTTATTTTTTTTAATAGCCTTCCCACAACTTTTGGACATCCTAAAGAAGCCTTAATAACCAAAAAAAAAATCATACTATAAATATTCTATTTTTGGAAAATTTTTAATTATATTTTTCCTAATAAATAAGTAAGCATAACAACTTCTTTTTCCTATTATTAACCTCCCTTGAGGAAGGGAAAAAGAAAAACTAATTTTTAAGCCTAACTTAATATACAAAAATAATTATATGATTAATTAAAAATGAATTATAAAGGAAATTTATTGCATGTTTGAAACAGAATATATTTTTATCAAAGGTAGCAACCAAGAAACTACCAAGAAACTTTTCTTCAATAACAAACCGCAACATTCTTTCTTAAATTTTATCAAATGTAATAACTTAACTTAAATGAAAATTCTTATATCTTTTGACTTGACTTAAAAATAAATTTACTTAAAAAACTAAAATAGTATAAAATTAAATTCTTATTCAAGCATGGGTGAGAGGATGGAATTCGTAGGATCTTATCGTATGTGGTTATGATTTTCCATATCAATTTCATATTTACCAAAAAGTAATAAAATCCGTTTTAAAATAAATGAGAACAACATTAATGATACCAACCTTCTACGGAGTAACAATGAAGCTTCTAAGCAAGGAGGCAATTCTTCATGCTTTTATAAATGATTCATATTCACAAGGCTTCTTTACTCATTCTTTTCTTCCTCTACTCTGACTCATTGTATATTTTTCATGATAAGGTTCCATGGTGCAAAGCCCCATTAGCTTGGTTTTCATTCACCAAGGTTCTTGATTATTTGATCAAATTTTTTTTTTAGAAGAACATCCCACTACCGGGCCCTGCAATACTGTGCTCTACATCTTTTATTTACATTGATATCGAGGATGTCCATGAAAGTGACCCAGATTAATTAAAAAAGCCACATCATAAATATTCTCGTTTTGGAAAATTTATAATTATATTTTTCCTAATAAATAAGCCTAAAACTTCTCTTCCATATTGTTAACCTCCATTGAGGAAAAGAAAAAGAAAAGCTAGTTTTCAACTTCAACTTCATATACAAAAATAATTATATGATTAATTAAAAATGAATTATAAAGGAAATTTATTATATGTTTGAAACAAAATATATTTTTATCATAAGATTAAATGAAAATGCATGTAAAAATATTTTAGAGAGTTTTTCATATTTTGTTGGATCTACTAATCAATTGAAAAGTTCTTGTTTTGAAAACATCTTAATACATTTTTAAACTTGCACATTTTTTACTATAGAAAGAGCGGGGAGAAAGGTGTTTGAAAAGAAAAAAGTCTAAAAAATAAAAAAGAATTATTGGATAAGTGTATTTAATGACACAAATTTCATATCATTCATCACTAAATTTTTAATAAAAATTTATTTAATTTATTAAATAAATAAACTCTTTGGATTTTTTTGTTTAAAGTAAACATAATAAGTGGTGTATAAAAATTTATAATTTTGGATTGCATTTTTAATTTTCAATTTTTTTTAAATATATACTCAATTCTCATAATAAGATTAACTCAAAAAATGATTTTTATGATTTATTTTTTCTTTTCTCATAAATATAAAAAATAAAATTTTTGATGAATTAGTGATATATTTTAAAATTTTAAGCATGTGGTTTATAAATTTAGGTTTCTAACTATTTAAACTCCTCTATCATATTAATATATCATATTAAATTAATAATAATAATAATAATATATGGTTATTATTATTATTATTATGTCCTACAAATTGTAATTAAATATATATTATATTTATAAAAAAATTTCATTCCAAATATTTAGAGTACAAAGGTTTTTATTTTAATATTTTAAATATAAATGTAAAAGAACATTTTATTAATAAAAGATTTTGTTTTAAAAAATATATATAAAAAAATGAAATAATTAATCTTGAATTATTATATAGTCAACAAAATGTTCAGTACTATTGTATTAAAATAACATAGTTTGTAAATATATTATTTTAAATAATTTATATATAAATTTATAATGGGGGTAATTTTGAAGTTATATTCATAATTTTAATGACAAGTACGTAAATAAACTATTTTTAATAGGTTATATTTACACCCACCAATCTCTTTTTTCTAAAATTTAAAAATAGATATAAAATGGCAAAAGCACTTCATTTCCTTTACACCCATTCATTCTATATTAGGAATCTTACCTCTTTTCCTTTTTTTTATTAACTTTCCTTTATGTTTCTAAAAGACTAAGAAATATATTAATAAGTTATAAATGCATGACCAAACAATCACAATCATGCACCCAACTCTTCATTTTTCTTTTTTCTTTTTCAAAATTTTAACATTTTTTACTTTTTAAAATAAAAATGAGGAAAAAGAAAAGAAATGGAATAGACAAGAAGGATTAGAATTTAATAGGCATAAGTAACTTTACAAAAACATAAATATTTTTACTCTCTCACATTCATTTTTTAATTATCAAAAAAATAAAAACAGATGGGTAAATGATAGTTTTTGGGAGTAAAAATATCACCCCTTTTTAATTTGTACTTTTTTACTATTTCATTTTTATATGAAAAAATAAAGGTAACAAAATATAGCAACATTTGTAGGAAAAAAAGAAGCTATTTATAATATAAGATTTTATATAGAGAAAGAAAATAAAATATTGTTTTAAGTCAAATCTTAAATTTGCACCATATAAGATCATTTGGATTAATGAAAATAATGAAAAAGAAAAATAAATGTAATAAAAATTATTTAAAATTTACAAATTGTAAAAAATATAAAAAAAAATTATTAAGTTTCAATATATCTTTTTTATAATTATTTTCCTTTCTTCTATTTTTCTTTTTTCTTTTTTGTTATTTTTTTAATACTAGTTTCCTCTAAACTTTCATATACCTTGTATAAACATTAATAATATAAAATTATACTATAAAATTTTTTTTGCCACTTCTAAAACTTTTAAGTGAGTTCAATTTTTAATTTGGGTGTCTGACTATTTAAATACCTCTTCCATAATAATGATGATGATGACAACGATCATAATGACAATGACCTCAATTGAAAACAACACGTCTACCATTATAATAATAATACTAATAATAATATTAATGATAATGGTGACGATGAGAGATGGTATACAAATGGTTTGACACCAAAAAGTCTAACCATGTAACATTTCTTGTGAAAATATGTCATCTTCTTATCTTTTTTATTATGAAATTGAATATAAACTATTAAATAAAAAAAATTAAACATAATTACAATAAAAAAATCAAAGTAATAAGATGGTAAAATATATATATATAAGTATAGAAAAGTGATACATTTTAAGCTAACACTATAATTTTATAATTTATAGAATTTTGTTTTTAAGTTTATTGTTTAGTTTTGGTTTTTTGAAAATAAAATAAAATTAGTGTATTAAGTATTATGGAGCTTTTACCTTTAATTATTTAGTTTGACTTTTTCTTCAACCTTTTGAAAATAAAAAAATCAATGGAAGAATTAGTATAGAAAAAATGTGTAGGTATTGAGAAAACTATAAATTTATATTGAGGAGTAAATTGATTTTTTATATTTTGATTTTGATTTTAGTTTTAATAGTATTTTTAATTATTTTTTATTTTTATTGGATAGTTAACATTAATTAATGAACTTCTTATCCAATATTGTAATGGAAAGATATAAGAGATGGGGTGTTTTAATAAGAAATGTTAGATTATTAAAATACTAGGTGTGAAATTATTATAGACCACTTGATCTAAAGATTTTTTCCACTCAAAGTGATTTACACCGTAAATATTTATAACACAAAGGTTTTTATTTAAAAATAGATGTAAAATAGTAAAAATGTTTCATTTCCCTTATATCTATGACCCATCATCAACAACCTCACCTCTTATCCTTCCTTTCTCTTTTTCTTTCTAAAAGAAAAACTAAAACATGTCACTTAAGTCACAAAGGCATGACCAAACAACCATGATCATGCACCCCACTCTTCGTTTTTTTTTCTTTTTTTCTTTTTTCTTTTTTCATTTTTAAGATTAAATTTTGAGAGAGAAAAAAAACTAAAAAAGGGCCAAGTAGGGTTAGGATTTCATAGGTGTAAAAGAAAATAAAAAATAGATGAGTATGAAGATAGATTTTTGTGTGTGGAAATATCACCACTTTTTAACTAATACTGTCAATAGTATTTAATTTACAATTTTATCAATCACAATTCCTTATTTTTATTTGATATTTTTCCACATTTTTAAGAAAGAAATTAAGAAAAAAATATAAATATTAAAAATAAACCCCTAAAATATAGCAACATTCTTTCCCAATTTTATCAAAGATAGCAATCTATTTTATATTTATCAAAAAGTAATAAAATCTATTTTAAAATAAATGAGAACAATATTAATATTAACAACCTCTCAAGAAGTAACATTTTTAATAAATGATTTATATTGACAAAGGCTTCTTTACTCATTCTTCTCCTCCTCTACTCTAACCCATTGTATATTTTTCATGATGAGGTTCCATGGTGCAAAACCTCATAGTGGTGGCAGTTGGCTTTCATAGCTATCTACTTCACCAAGGTTCCTGATTATTTGATAAGAAAGAGTTTTTAGAACATTCCACTAGTGGGCCCTCTGTTATTGTGTTCCCCATCTTTTATTTCCATTGATGTTGAGGATGTCCATGAAAGTGACTCAAATTAATGAAAAAAATCATACCATAAATATTCTCGTTTTAGAAAATTTATAATTATATTTTTCCTAATAAATAATTAAGCATAACAACTTATCTTGCGTGTTATTAACCTCCATTGAGGATGAGGAAGAGAAAAAGAAAAACTAAATTCCAACTCTAACTTAATATACTAAAATAATTAAATGATTAATTAAAAATGAATTATAAAGGAAATTTATTGTATGTTTGAAACAAAATATATTTTTATCATAAGATTAAATAAAAATGCATGTAAAAATATTTTAGAGAGTTTTCCATATTTTGTTGGATCCAATCAATGGAAAAAAAAAAAAAAAACAAAAACAAAAAACTGGGGTGTGGACCCGCGTTTTTCATGTGCGTCTCCACTCAATTCGCTTTTTATTTGGTGAAATTTTGATTTTTTTAAAAAGACTTGAAGTCACTTATTTTAGTTTTTTTTTTTAAAGGAAAACAAAATAAAATAAAATAAAACTTTGTTTGACTCCTTATTTGAAAAAAGACATGTTTACAAAAATTGAATCTAGATTCAGGGGTCAAGATTATCTATTACGAAGGTACGGTGGTGAGTTAAAGCACCCTTCTAAGTTCGTATACGTATGATCTCTACTAAATGAATTATATGTGCAAGTCATGATAAAAAAAAAAAAATCAAATTATAAGAATAGATAAGAGAATTATGCAAAATGATTTATTGAATTAAAATAAAAATATATATATTAAAAAAACATTTTCAAGAAATTTCAAAGGATTTTATAAAAAATGATTTTGAATTAATGATTTCAATTTATTTATTTACACAAAAGACTCAATTTATTTTCTCAATTTCATTTTTATTTAATTTTCAAAAACTTATTTACACTTATTGTATCAAAATAATTTATTATAAAATTTTAATTTGGTCACAAAAATTATTTTTACTTACTTACTAAAAAGAAATGAATTTTTACAATTTTATTTTAAAAAAATATTTCGATTTATTTTCATTTAAGAAAAGTGATTTATACAAATTATTAAAAAAAATATGACTTTATTTGCAAAATATTTTTAATTAAAAAGAAAAATAAATAAATTCTCTATTTATAAAAATTACTTTTAATCCCATTTTAATTAAGGAAAAAATAATTTATTTAAAAAAAACATTTTTTTGGACAATTTTATTAAAAACTAATTTTTGGGACAACTTTATTTACAAAAAAAATTTCAAACAATTATTATTAGAAACAATTTTTTTTTTTTATTTATTTATCAAAAGCTGTTTTCTAGATTTTCCTAAAAACACTTTTCTAGATTTTTATTAAGAAAACTTGCTTTTATTAAAAAGAATAATTTCTTAACTATTATTTTTATTAAAACATGTTTACTGAATTATTCCTCTTATTTAAACAATTTTTTTGGCTTATTCGATATCCAATTTTGTACACAGTAAGTAAATATATACAAACAAATATTTACAAAAACTAATAAAAATAAAACCAAATAGTAGTGGAAAATAAAACGTGTACCCAAACAAACTTACAACAAGTTCAATGCTCTATTTACAGCCTTTCAAGTCTCACTTTCTTCCATGAAATTTCATGCACCACATGTCATAAATTCATACTCAGCCAATAGTTGTAGAATGGACTCATGCAAAAACAAAAATATCCCAAATGTAAATATCAAGAAATATACAAAGCCCAAAACAGATATTCGAGCCCAAGTTCAAACTTCAAATTAGTCCAATAAACTTTTATAAATTAAAATGAACCCAAATCATCAAATATAACCTAAAAAAAATATCCCACATGTCATATGCCCTAATTCAAAATTTTCAAATTAATAACCAAAATATAAGCTCAATTAATCAAACCCAAAATTTGATAAATTAAAATGATTTCATTAGACTTAAATTTAATATCCCATAATCCAAGCCTAATTTAATATGCAAACCTAAATCCACAACCAAAATCAGTCTAATTTAATACGCAAACCCAAAATAACATCCAAAATACACCACAATTGTCTCATGCCAAATTTATCAATTATAAATTCATCCAACAAATTTCATTAACAACAAATGAACCCAAATTTTATATTAATTCACCAAAGTTTAAAATATGACAAATCAAAATAAATTCAATTGGGCCTAAATTTAATATTTCATACTTCAAACCTAATTTAATACACAAACATAAATCCATAACTAAAACCAAACCAAATTTAATATGTAGAGCCCACATGTAATAAAAAAACTAATAAATTTAATTAAGCCTAACTAGATATCCAATATGCATACCCAAATCTCAAAGCTCAAACATAAGGTCCACAAACAAACATAAATACACAAGCTCATACCAAAATCTCAAAGCCCATACATAAGGCGCACAAACAAACACACAAGTCCAATTTCAACAATAATTACTATTAAAATCAAAGGGAAAAAGAACCTTACACAATTTCAAATTTTGGAAAGGTGAGAAAGTGGCAGTGGAGTTGAGAGAGGAAAACAAAGTAAAAATAAAATAAAGTAAAATGATAAAGAAAGAGAATGTGAGGAAAAGAGAGAGAAATAGTGATGAGATGAAAAATGAGTGGAATGGGAGGTGATCCTTGAAAGTGGTGTTGTCAATCGACGGTGGCGTCGCCAGCTAATCGACAGTGCTATATGGGTGAGGTAAGAAATGAGTACGAGGAAAAGAGGAAATGAATAAAAAAAGAAAGGGAAAATTGAGAGATCGTGTGGCTGGAGATATAGTCTCTACATATGAGCTGTGGTAGTGGTAGTGTGGCGTCTAGAATAATAATAATAATAATAATAATAACAAGTGGAGATGTAGTCTCTGCATATGGGGTGATAATAATAATAATAATAATAATAATAGTGGACCAAAAATATCATATCTAATCGGGATTTAATTTTAAGAGTAAAATTGGGTTTAAAAAAAATATAAAATAAAATTGGAACAAATTTTGGGGTTTATAAGGGGTTGAAAAGTATTTGAGAAGAAAAAAGTCTAAAAAATAAAAAAGAATTTGTTAGCCCAAGGGTTCTCCTAATCGGGTTTTGATGATAACAAACCATGGTTAAGGATTAATTGGTTTAAATGTTTAAGAATCTCAGGTATAAACTCGAAAATTCATCAAAGGACCAAATAAAGATCGAGATGCTTGGAAGACTTGTGATCATAGGAAACTAATGTAAGATGAATGCATGAGTGCACTTAGGATTTTCATACGTTTCATTCATCTTAGAAAACTCGGTTTATTCTTTAAAATGTCGATTTCATTAAAACCCGAGTTTTCAACTAATTTACCTTAGGCAAAATGTTTTATAATTGGCTTAATAATTTACCTAAAGACCTTGCCTAAGTGTTAGAAAAGAAAGGAATAAAAAAATAGGTTTTCGGGGCCAAAAAGGCTCAACCGATTAAGGTCGCCCGGTCGAGGACTGGTCGAGGAAGGTCAAAAACTTTCTCTCTCTTCCAGTAGCCTTCTCTTCCCGGTCAAGGTGATTCCCTTACCGGTCGAGGTCTGGTCGAGGTCCGGTTGAGGCAACAGTAACTTATCATGCATTAAATGCTCCAACGGCTAGTGAACCGGTCGACCCCTAGTTCGACCAGACGAGGTTACCTTTTGATGTTTTTGACTCCCGAGCTTAGAAACCTATAAATTGAGAGCTTCACTTCATTTATTGACAAGAGAACACTTGCATTCAAAGCCTACCTACCTGTTCTTGATCAAAAAGTTCACATTTCTTTCCTTGTGCATTAAATCACCACTTGCATATCCTTTTAGTGCACTCTTGTTTGTCATCCTAGCTTTGTCTTGTATTTGAGTCATCTTTAAGCTAGGTTGAGTGATTATATCCTGTAACAATCTGAGTGTTAAAGCCTTCAAGAGGGTTGAATCTTGAAGAGGTTGTGTAAGAGCCCATTGGAGTCGGAATCCAAGTGTAAGAAGATTGGAAGCTTGGTTGAAGCTTCAAGTTAGTGGAACCCACACTCGGTTAGGAGGTTGAGGAGAGTAGACGTAGGCAAGGAAGTGCCGAACCACTATAAACCCAAGTTTGAATTCTCTAAAACTCTATCTCTTTACTTTGCTTATATTTTGTTTAAATTTGTTGTGATTGAAAAGATTTTAAAAAACCCAATTCACCCCCCCTTTTGGGTGTTTTTCTTAACTAAGCATAGCATTTGTTTTCTCATAATTATTGAATAAGTGTATTCAATGACACAAATTTCATATCATTCATCACTAAATTTTTAATACAAATTTATTTAATTTATTAAATAAACAAACTATTGGATTTTTGTTTAAAGTAAACACAATAAGTATCGTATAAAAAAAATTATAATTTTAGATTGCATTTTTACCTTTCAAAAAAATTTAAAATACTCAATTCTTATAATAAGATTAACGCATAAATGATTTTTATGATTTTTTTTTCTCGTAAATATAAAAATATTTTTTTTTGATCAATTAGTGGTATATTTTAAAATTTTAAGTATGTAGTTTATAAATTTAGGTTTCTAATTATTTAAATTCCTTTGTCATATTAATATATCATATTAAATTAATATAATAATAATAATAATAATAATAATAATAATATATGATTATTATATTTATAAATTATAAGTAAACATATATTATATTAATAAATCTTTTTAAGTTATATTCATAATTTTAATAACAAGTCTATAAATAAACTATCTTTAAACTTTAATTTTTAATAGGTTATGTGAAACCAAGGTTTGGTTAATCTTGATTTTGATGATAACAAAACAAGGTTTAGAACTAATGATCATATTTCAAGTGTGATTAGGTAATACGACTTCCAAAGTGGCAATCCAAAGACAAATCAAGCCAAGGAAAAATCATGAAGAAGAAGACCACCTCAAAGAGAAGATTTTTTCAAGACCAAAGCTTCTTAAGATCTCTTTGTAAGGTTGTTGGTACACTAGGACTTTCATGCATTTCATTCTTTATTTATGCACCAAAATCATCCAAGAGTAATATTGTTTTAAATATCTTAAGAATTGGATGATTTCATGTTTTCAACTAAAACCCTTTGTTAAATGATTTTCAAACTCGTATTAAAAGGTTTTAAGTTGAAAAAGGTTGAGTGTTGAGCCAAAAGAATGGCTCAACCGGTTCAATCCGTTGACCGGTTGTGCTCGTCCGATCGAGGACCGGTTGAGGGAGGCCAAAAAGTTTCTCTCTCTCCTAGTAGCCTTCTCTTCCCGATCAAGGTTGAACCTCAACCGGTTGAGGTCCGGTCAAGGACCGGTTGAGGTCCGGTCGAGGACCGGTTGAGACCCAATGGTCACTTTCCCTAACGGCTAGTCAACCGGTCGACCCCTAGCTCAACCAGTCGAACCCCCAACGGCTAGTATGACTTTTTTCTTCTATAAAAAGGCTCCAAACTTCATTGTTTCATAAGCTAAACCTTCCCAAATCTTTCTTGATTATATTTGAGCCTTGGAAGAGTATTTTTTAGTGCACCATTATTCCAAAACTTGCATATTTTTAGTGCACCATTCAATCCTAATTTCTCTTATATCATTTGAGCTTAAAGTTCTTGTGCTAGGATTTTTTAGAGATCATTTTATTTGTAAATCTTTGAGAGGAATTTTCTCAAGTGTCACTTGAGAGGTTGTTCAAGAGTGGGATAACTCTTGAGAAGTGTAAAGGGTGCTTGGAGCAAAAAGTCCAAAAGGGTGAATTGGAACCATAATCCAATTGTAAAGAGATTGGAAGCTTGGTTGAAGCTTCAAGATAGTGGAACCCTCACTCGGTTAGGAAGTTGAGGAGAGTGGACGTAAGCAAGGAAGTGTCAAACCACTATAAACTCTCGTATTTGCACTCTCTCTTTCCTAACTCTTTTAAATTATATGCAATTGTGTTTATTTTGTTTATTATATATTTGCATATAATTGTCTCTTATTTTTGCATAGTTTAAATTTGTGAAAAAGAGACCATCACCCTATTTACCCCCTCCTTTAGGGTGATTACCATAGTTTGGATTAGCCTCAAATTCCTAACAGGTTATAATTACACCCACCAATCCTTTAACCCGTCTTTGTTTTTTTGTTTTTTTAAAATAAATAATAAATGTAAAATGACAAAAGTACTTCATTTCGATCACACTAATCCATCCTATCATTAAGAATGCTACATTTTCTCTATTCTTTTATTGTTTTTCCTTTATGTTTCTAAATAAGACTAAAGATTATCAATAAGTTACAAATACAAGACCAAACAATCACATTCATGCACCTCTTTCTTCATTTTTCTTTTATCAATTTTTTAATATTTTTATTTTTTAAAATAAAAATTAGAAAAAAGAAAAAAAAAATGGACAAGAGGGATTAGGATTTGATAGGTATAAGTGATTTTTAAAAAGATAAACTTTTTTACTCTTTTACATTCATTTTTCAATTATAAAAAAATAAAAAATAAATAGGTAAAAGATAGTTTTTGGGAGTAGAAATATTACTCATTTTTAACTTATACTTTTTTACTATTTCATTTTTATATGAAAAATTAAAGGTAACAAAATAGCGCAATATTCTTTCCAAATTTTTTTGAAGGCAACAACCAATATATATATATATATATAAAGGTTAAACTTTCTTTAAGGCTAAGTTTATAGAAAATAAGAGAGAGAAAAAATGAAAAATGGAAAGAAAGAAAAAAAGAGAAAGTTTTTTTTTTTTTTTTTCTATTGTTAGATTATCTAAAAAAAAAAAGATATTGAAGAAAAGTAAATTAAATTGTTAAAAAATGCAATTTTTCTAAACATTTCCCAAATTAAAAAAAAAATATCAGATTTTTTTTTAAAAACATTTTCTTTTCTTCTCAATCCATCCTTTTTTTTTCTCTCTTTTGATATAAAAAAATTCTTATCATTTTTAATATTATTGCACAAATATTTTTTTTAGAGATATTTTAATTTATGTAACTTATCAAAATGATATAAAAAATAAATATTTTACACATGACCAATAAGTTCTACTTATATTATTTTTAAGGATATTTGACTATTTGACTATAAAAAATTGCTAAAATTGTTTTTTTTTCTCTTATCTTTTCTATCATTTCACTTTTTATTTTTATAATTTTTTTTCTCTCCTTTTTTTCTTCTTTTATTTTACTATTATTATTATTACTATTATTGGCTATATTTTTCACTTTATTATTTATAATTTTAAGATTAAAATATTAATATAAATATTATTTATATTTTTTAATAAAATTTATTTCAAGTAATAATATTAACATGTCATTAGTATAAATATTATTCATATCTTTTAATAATAATTAATTATTTTCAATAATAAATCAAATAATAATACATAAATAATTACATAATTTTATTAAGATATATAATTTTTTTTGGAGATTTGCTTATGAAATGACAGCTTACAAGTTAGGGTCGTTATAGTTATATTTATAATATTAATGATAATTTTATAAAATAAAAAAAACTATTTTCCAAACTTCAAATTTTAAGAGTTTATAACCAATCTTCAGTCTTCAAACATGTTTTTTTTTTTTAAATAAAATAAAATAAAATAAAATAGATGTAAAATCGTAAAAAACCTAATTTCCTCCGCATCTATTCAATCCATCATTCTAGAACGGAACCTTACCTCTTCTCTTTTCATTAGTTCCCTTTCTCTTTTGTTTTCTCTTTTCCTTCCTAGAAAAAGGAATTAAGAAATGTCATTAAGTCAATAATGCATGACTAAGTAACTATGATCATGCACCTGATTCTCCATTTTCCATTTTTCATTTTTTTTATCTTTTATTTTTTAAAAATTAAAAATAGATTAAAGGAAAGGAAAATAGAAAGGAGTGTAAAGAACAAAGATTTGACAAGTATAGGTAAATTTGAAAAATATAAGGAGTTTTACTTTTTCACATTCATTTTCTTAATTATAAAAAATGATATGTAAAAAGATAGTTTTGATGAATTAAGTGGGAAAATTCTATGGTACCCATGTGGTACCATACAAAATTTTAAACCATGGTTGTTGAATGTTATAGTTACAATCTTGATCATCCAAATTATTGATTTGCTAAAAAATTGGAAAAAAAAAGTTAGATACCCATTTGTTTAAGGATTTTTCCCTTTTTTCTTGTCCATTGCCTCTAGTCTCCTCTTCTTCAACCATGCAATGTCTTCGTGACCAAAAAAATCTTCTAACTTCTTCATTCTCTATCTTTCAACTTCATACAAAAATGTTTCAAATTATAATTTTAATTTGGTTGTTAACTGAATTAAATTTTATTTTAATTTTTTAACCTCATTTAGAACACAAATTCTTAAATACTAGAATTGATTGTTATAATTTTTGTTTAAGTAATTTTATATATGTAACATTAGATTTAAATTCTTAACCAATTAAAAATCAATTATAAGGAGAATTGAAATGTATGATGCATAAGATTTTAACCCTTTAAAAGTTATTTTAATTAGATAGTGACTTGCTCAATAGTCTTTTATTATTTTTTATTTATTTATTTATTATTATTATTATTATGGTAATACTTTTACACATGTCCTCAGTCTATTGGTTGTAAAAAAAAAAGTATGTAATGAAAAGTACTTTTTGGTACCAAAGTAAAACCATATAAGGATTATCCCTTTTAACTTACTCTTTATCTTAGTAGTTGTAGCCTTTTTCCTTTTTTTTTTATTGGATGTTCATATTTATTTTATTAATTTTTTAAGAAGAAAGTCAAGGACGCAACCAAATATGTAAAAAAAAAAAAAAAAAAAAATCCCTAAACTATGGCAATATTTTTTTTTCCAGATTTTATCAAAAGTAAAGAAAAATGGTAGAAAAATTATTCTTCTCTAGTTTGGGGCATAAGGAACTATCCAATGGGTTATATTATGATATGATGTTTTATGTAGAAAGAGAAAGAAAATAAGAAAGGAAAATTAATTTCTATGAAGAATCTAAGATATGGTTCATTTATAGCATTTGTAGGAAAAAAAAAAAAAAACTATTTATAGTATAAGATTTCATATAGAGAAAGAAATTAAAATATTGTTTTAAGCCAAATCCTAAATTTGCACAATGTAAGATATCATTTGGATTAAGGAAAATAATGAAAATGAAAAATAAATGTAATAAAAATTATTTAAATTTTACATAATCTAAAATTTACATATTTAAAATATCTTAACATTAAAAAACATTAATAAAAAAAATCAAGCCAAAAAAATAAAAAGGATTAAGTTAAGCCTAAAAAATTATTAAGAGAAATAAAATTAAAATAATGAATTCATGGAAAAATAAGTTTAGATTCAGCTTGAATAAAATTAAAATAATATGTTCAATAAAATAAGTATAGATAAAAAAATAGTAAAAATATGAGATGGAAGATAAGTATAGAAAAATGTTACATTTTAAGCCAACGCTATAATTTTATAATTTTATAGAATTTTGTTTTTAAATTTATTTTTTAATTTTGGTTTTTTGATAAAAAAAAAATTCCTATATTAAGATTTAGGGAGCTTTTAAGTTTAATTATTTAGCTTGACTTTTTCTTCAACCTTTTGAAAAAAAAAAATCAATGGAAAAATTAGTATAGAAAAAATGTGTAAGTATTGAGAAACTATAAATAATGAGGAATCAATTTATCTTTTATATTTTATATTTTATTTTTATTTTAATCACATTTTTAATCAATTTTATCATTTTATTTTTATATTTTTAGTTTTAATATAATTTTTAATTATATTTTTTTTATTGAGTGCTTATCGTTAATTGAAGGAGTTCTTATTCAATTTTGTATTGGAAAGATATAAGAGATGAAGTGTTTTAAGAAGAAATATTAGATTATTAAAATTCTAGATGTCAAATTATTATAGACCCACTTGAAGATCAAGGAAGATTTTTTCCACCCGAGCTGATCCACACCCCAAATATTTATAGCACAAAGGTTTTTATTTAAAAATAAATGTAAAATAGTAAAAATGTTTCATTTCCCTTGCATCTATGAACCCATCCACAACAAACTTACCTCTTGTCCTTCCTTTCATTAATTTCCTTTTTCTCCTTTCCTTTTTAAAAGAAAAACTAAAAAACGTCACTAAGTCATAAAGGCATGACCAAACAACCATGATCATGCATCTCATGTTTTTATTTTTTTTTATTTTTAAGATTAAATTTTGAGAAAAATAAAGGAAATGGAAAAGGCAAAGAGGGTTAGGATTTCATGGGCCTAAAAGAAAATAAAAAATAGATGAAATATAGATTTTTGTGAGTGGAAATATCACCACTTTTTAACTAATACTCTCATAATATTTAATTTCCAATTTTATCAATCATAATTCCTTCTTTTAATTTAATATTTTTCCAGATTTTTAAGAAGAAAATTAAGGAAAAAATATAAATATTTAAAATAAGCCCCTAAAATATAGCAACATTATTTCCCAATTTTATCAAAGGTAACAACCAGGAAGCTACGCTGAAGATTCAAATACATATCTTTTGACTTGACTTAAAAATACATTTACTTAAAAAACTAAAATAGTATAAAATTAAATTCTTATTCAAGTATGGATGAGAGGATAGAATTCCTAGAATGTTATCATACGTGGTTACAGTTTTCCATATCAATTTCATATTTATCAAAAAGTAATAAAATCCATTTTAAAATAAATGAGAACAATATTAATAATACCAACCTTCCGGGAAGTAACAGTGAAGCTTCTGAGCAAGGAGGCGATTCTTCAGGCTTCTATAAATGATTCCTATTCACAAAGGCTTCTTTACTCGTTCTTCTCCTCCTCTATTTTGATCCATTGTTTATTTTTCATGATGAAGTTCCATGGTGCAAAGCCCTATCAGCGGTGGCGGTTGGCTTTCATAGCTATCTACTTCACCAAGGTTCTTGATTCTTTGACTAAAAAGATTTTTGAGAAGAACATCCCATTGTTGGGCCCTGCGATACTGCGCTCTCCATCTTTTATTTCTGTTGATGTTCAAGATGTCCTTAAAAGTGACTCAAGTGATCACGTGCCCTTCTTCAATATTGACCAGAAGATGCTGACTGAAACGGTGAGAGACAAGGACTTTGAACGTTTGCATCAATTCGGAGGAATTAAACAGCTTGTAGCGGTTCTTAAGACTGATGAAAAGGACGGTATCGATGGCCATGAGGCTGATCTTAAGCACCGAAGAGATGTCTTTGGATCCAATCAGTACAGGAGGCCGCCCAAGAAGAGTTTCTTCAGTTTTGTTGTTGAAGCATTCAAGGACACCATCATTATTATACTTATGGTATGTGCAATCCTATCTCTTGGCTTTGGAATCAAACAGGAAGGCATTAAAGAAGGGTGGTATGATGGGGGCAGTATTGTTATTGCCATCTTTTTAGTTGTTATCGTCTCCTC
This sequence comes from Vitis vinifera, assembly GCF_030704535.1. NCBI lineage: Eukaryota > Viridiplantae > Streptophyta > Magnoliopsida > Vitales > Vitaceae > Vitis > Vitis vinifera. Next base: position 7,153,690 of record NC_081818.1, on the reverse strand, counting down.
TGTAAGCAATTTCAGGCAATCAAGACAGTTTCAAAAGCTTTCTAGTGAGACTAGTGACATAAAAGTGCAGGTGGTGAGACAAGGGAGGAGGCAACCCGTGTCCATCTTCCAACTTGTAGTGGGGGATATTGTGTGTTTGAATATCGGGGATCAGGTTCCTGCTGATGGGTTGTTCATGGAGGGTCACTCCCTGAAGGTGGATGAATCTAGCATGACTGGCGAAAGCGACCATGTTGAGATCAATGATAAAGATAATCCATTCTTGTTCTCTGGCACCAAGGTATCGGACGGATTTGGTACAATGCTTGTCACTTCGGTAGGGATGAACACGGCATGGGGTGAGATGATGAGCTCTATTCGTCGTGAATTGGACGAGCAGACTCCATTGCAAGCTCGTCTCGACAAGCTGGCCTCAACCATAGGGAAGCTTGGGTTGGCCGTGGCTCTGATTGTTCTTGTGGTTCTCATCATCCGGTACTTCACTGGAAACACTGAAGATGAAAATGGGATGCAGGAGTTCAATGGCAGCAAGACAAACATCAACGATGTGATGGATGCGGTGGTGCATATCATTTCTGCAGCAGTTACCATTGTGGTGGTGGCGATTCCAGAGGGTTTGCCTTTGGCTGTAACCCTAAGTCTGGCCTATTCAATGAAAAGAATGATGGCTGATCAAGCCATGGTCAGGAAACTCTCAGCATGTGAAACAATGGGCTCTGCCACAACCATTTGCACAGATAAAACTGGCACCCTCACCTTAAACAAGATGAAGGTCGTTGAGTTTTGGCTTGGGAATGAAGTAATAGAGGATGATACTTACTTGGAAATAGCTCCATCTGTCCTTCAGTTATTGAAACAGGGGGTTGGTCTGAACACGACTGGTAGCGTTTGCAAGCTCCCTTCCACATCAGTTCCAGAGATCTCAGGTAGCCCCACTGAGACAGCAATTCTCACATGGGCTGTGGTAGATTTGGGCATGGACATTGACGAGCAGAAGCAAAGTTGTGAGATTCTCCATGTTGAGGCCTTCAATTCAGAGAAGAAGCGAAGTGGGGTTTTGGTGAGGACAATCACTGACCAAACAATTCAAACACATTGGAAGGGAGCTGCTGAGATGATACTAGCCACGTGTTCACACTATTTTGACAAAGGTGGGAAAACAAAACTAATGGATGATGACAAAAGAATGCAGTTTGGAGGAATTATTAGAGACATGGCAGCTAAAAGCCTGCGTTGCATAGCATTTGCCTACAAACAGGTTCTACAAGAAAATGGACAGTCCCATGAGAAGCTTGAAGAAACTGGCATGACCTTGTTGGGGCTAGTAGGCTTGAAGGACCCCTGTCGACCAGGGGTCAGAAGAGCAGTAGAAGATTGTAGAGATGCTGGAGTGAAAATTAAAATGATCACTGGAGACAACATTTTTACTGCAAAAGCTATAGCCATGGAATGTGGGATTCTCAAACCTGATGAGGATATGAACAATGCAGTAGTGGAAGGTGTAACATTCAGAAATTTCTCTGATGAAGAGAGGATGGAGAAGATTGACATGATTCGGGTAATGGCCAGATCTTCCCCATTTGACAAGCTTTTGATGGTGCAGAGCTTGAAGCAGAAAGGCCACGTGGTGGCAGTCACAGGTGATGGCACGAATGATGCACCTGCACTCAAAGAAGCAGACATTGGGCTATCCATGGGAATTCAAGGCACAGAAGTTGCAAAAGAGAGCTCAGACATTGTCATCCTGGACGACAACTTCACTTCTGTAGTAACAGTTTTGAGATGGGGAAGATGTGTATATAACAACATTCAAAAGTTCATCCAGTTTCAACTTACAGTCAATGTTGCTGCTCTTGTCATCAACTTTGTTGCTGCAGTTTCTTCTGGTGATGTACCTCTGACTGCAGTCCAGCTCTTGTGGGTGAACTTGATAATGGATACCTTGGGAGCTTTAGCCTTGGCAACTGAGCGACCCACTAATGATCTCTTGAAGAAGTCACCTGTAGGCCGAACCAAGCCACTTATAAGCAATGTCATGTGGAGGAATCTCATTGCTCAGGCCCTTTATCAGGTAGCTGTCTTGCTGATCCTACAGTTTAAGGGAAAGGATATCTTCAATGTGGATGAGAAGGTTAAGAACACCTTGATTTTCAATACTTTTGTCCTCTGCCAAGTCTTCAATGAGTTCAATGCAAGGCACATGGAGAAGAAGAATGTGTTCAAGGGTATACTTAAGAACAGGTTGTTTCTAGGGATCATCGGGTTTACTATAGTTCTTCAAGTGGTGATGGTTGAGTTCCTGAAGAGGTTTGCCGATACTGTGAGGCTGAATTGGGGGCAATGGGGTGCTTGTATAGCCATTGCATCTTTGTCTTGGCCAATCGCCTGGCTTGTGAAATGCCTTCCAGTTTCTGGCAAACGGTTTCTCATCTTTCCCAAGCCTAGTGTCTCTAAATCATAAAAAAATAGCAGTGATCAAATCTCCCAAGAACTAGCCCGTATGTATTTGCTATTTTAGCTTTCATGCATCTTTAGAGCAGTAGTTTCTCCTAGTATAGAAGTCTTCTCTGAATTTCAGTTAATGCAAATTCTGGATCACAGTATTGATCATACTACAATCATTAGGACTGAAGTTACTTCACAAGAATACAATGTTCTTAATTTTCTAGCTTCAGTCTTTTGTATGCCACAAAATATATGTTGCATGTTTGTGATCATGTCATCAATTTATATCCAATTACATAGCTATCATGGTGAAGAGAAGAGATTCACTGAAAATGCAAATGCAACCTGACTTCTAGAAGCAGTTGAACAGCATCCATCACTAAGGTTTGCACTGTTAGTGTTCCCTACAGAAAGAAGTAGATCTAAGCAGACGGACACCCTATGAAAGGTGATCCACTACAAAAATGTTTATGAAAATGTGGGCCAAGAGTGGCAGTAGAAAGAAACCACATTACTCACAATGAAAGCAATTTGTCTTTGGAGGTATTCCATTGATGTCAAGAAGAAATGGAGTCTAAAGTTGTGGGGCCACAAAAGTGACAAATATAAAAGAAAGACATTTAGGCTTTGCTTGGAAGTTGAAAAGGAGGGATGGAATAAAAATGTAATGAAAACATATGAAAGAAAAGAAAATATGAAGGAAAATTCTCCATTTTCTATTTGGGAAGTAGGAGAGCAGGGGAAATTGTAGAAAAAAACTTTACCAGGGTCAAACTTGTATCTAATCTTCTTTCACCTCTTTATTCCTTTCCTTTTCCCCTTCATTATTCCTTTCCCTCACAGCATCTAAAAACCAAACGTAGCTTCACTGTCCAGTATAAATATTAGAAATGGTTTATTTCAGATATCCTGACAAATAAGCATAACAGCCAAGGAAAAAGTAAGCTTTGTAACGTCAAAGACCACAGGCAGAGGAGCTTCTTTTTCCTCAAAGTTTATCAGAATCTATTATTTAACAAGAAGCATCCTAAATATCAAGATGTATACCTCTAGGATTATCGACTCTTTTTACTTGTTTCCAAGGAAGAGCTACATAAAAGAATAACATCCCATGTATTGAATTTGTTCAGATTTACACCCTTAATTGCTGCTTTGTGACTTAAGATCTCATCTCTTCTGCCTGGTAAGAGCTTTTTTTGATGAAAAAAGATCACTGAATTTAATTTGACAGGGGTGCATGAGTTTATAAATATAACTCATACGTAGCATATCAGTAAAAATTTGACTGAGTTCTGGAAGGAAAAAAAAGTAGCCCTGAACACTAAATAAGCACTAGAGAAACAACCCACTGAAAAAGCAACTACAAGGAAATTTTTCCAAAGAAGATATGGATTGGACATGGCAAAGTAACATAAAGTAGCAGTTGCCCTCACTCGGCCAAACAAGCACTGAAAGGAGCTCCATGAATCATTTCAACATAAGGCCCACGTTATCATCACAAACCATGCCTAACATAGGTTTCAAAAGTGATAAAGTAAAATTTCGCTATCATTAATTCATCACCTAAGGCAAACTTCACGTCCCATTTTTTTGGCTTTTTGAGCTACCACTTGTGTAGTGGCTTGTCAACCACAATATTCCAGAGTCATTATTTATGTTGAGAAAAAGAAATGGAGAAAATTCTTCTAACAAACCTATCTTTTCCCAAAGCATGATAATGAGAAGGGGCCCAGAGCCAGAGTAAGTCATTTCTGGCCTTATTTGAACATATCCCAGGCTTACCATTCCAAAGAGAAACAGCCAAAATGGTACAATGCTCTATCTTTAGTTCCTTTGTCCTATGTTTGATGAAAATCAAACAAATACAATAACCGTATTCTTTGTCATTCAATATGGTCCAAGGCCCACAGTTCTGGTGAGAGAGGGGGCTATTCATGTCACCCAAACAGATACGACAAAATATGTGAACAGTAAGTAAAGTGAAGATCAACACCAAAAATACTCTGAATTTCAAATGAATGAATAAATAAATAAAGAGTTTCTGCTTCTGAATTTTATTTCTGTTCCATTAACACGTTACTTGTAGCTAATGTACCAACAATATTGACATAGTCCCTGATACAACACTCTTCTAGTAACTTTTTACAAGCCATGCATTTTCAGCAATTTTCCTTTCAGATTGAAAACAAATTTATTTGGAATCAAACCAGGAACCCCCCATTCCCACTCCTACCCCTTGCCACTTGAGCTAGGCCTCAGAACCTTACTTAATGAGTCCCTTAAAATACTGTCACAAACGAATGGGGTCGAATTCAAATCCATGGGCTGCCTACACACTATGATAATCACTTGTATCTCACAGGGATACACAGAATCATGGCATGACAACGCCCTACAGAATGGATTATTGGAATCAAAATACAGGGTAAGGTAAGGTTCATTATGTAATCCAAACAAGGCAACCATGGAGTGCCTTCAAACTGAACAAACATTAGCCTCTCCAATCCCCAAATGGTAAGCTAAATTGCAAGTTCCTTTAGCCGCTTGTTTTTCAAAACCCAAATTCAAATGCGCCTTGGAAGAACCTATTTGAATTCAACCTGACAAGAACCCTAACCCATCAATAACCCTAGTCCTAAAAATATGGCTATTCCAGCTGAACTATAGAAGACAATAGCAGTGAGAGATAGTAGATACCAATCTAATAGAAACCCAGCAATATTTAACTACTCTTTCACTGAATTTCGATATGAATTCAAAGACAATTACTAATACAAATTGCTCTTTCCCTAACATTCATGGAGCCAAGTTCACACAAAACAATGACATACAAGATACAATTCCAGGTTTCTCTACCCACATATAAGACAATTCTACCATGTGTACTTGTAACGGAAAGGTAATAGAAACAGATAACACGAGAACCAGCACATGGGTGTCGCCTGTATGAAGATTATATTATTATATGGAAGGAGACTGGAGGAGAGAGAGAAATGAAGGAATTTGAAAAGTAGGGATTGAATATATATACCTTGATGTCTGCAAGTGCCAATTTGAAATGTACAAAAACCCTATCTATCCATAAAGGAGGGGAGGGGCCCAGAGCCCTAAAACTTTGTCTTGTTTATGGGGCGGCCAAGGGAAGGGACAGTTACGTCCTGCCACTTTCTCCAACTTGGGGGGGTGGGGGGCGGGGTGGGTTCGGGACTCCCATGGACTGCGACACCGCTCTTTCCAACTCTTGAAAACGCCATTCAACCTCATTCCATACTCCATAGAGTCCATACTCAACTGGGGTTAGGCTTCAAACTGGTCTTCATCTAATCATCAGACGTTCCACCTCCATACTCATCAAGGTCCTGCTTTTGTGTGTGGACTGTGGAATAAGAATCAAAATGGAGATAAATAATTAGAAAAAATAATTTTTACCATACAAAAAATTGTGCATATAACCTCATTTTGATGGTTTTATTTTTAAGAGACAGAGAGATGGAGAGAGAGAGAGAGAGAGAGAGAGAGAGAGAGAGTACAATTAAAGTAAGCACTGTAATAAGTTGACATATACATCTTTGGGAGCTACAATGGTGGTCCATTTTAGAATGGTCCATTTATTTATTTATTTTAATAGAAATAAAAATAAGCTTAAATAATCAGGATGCAGTGACGATGCATGAGATCATCCGTCCCTTGGCATGCCTGGAAAGTTGGTTGTAGTGTAGCACCGTAGGCACATAATTGTGGCATTTAAGTTTTAACCCATGGCTGAAATTTGCCCCTTTTGTTTTTCTTTTTGCCTTTTTATTAAAGCAAAATGGCTAGAGAAAAAGGAGAATCAAGGTGAAGTAAAATGCAAATAAAATGAAAATTAAACTTCATTTAGAAACTTTTTAAATATTAGGATTAAATTACTCTCTCAAAGTTAAGGAAAAATATTTTGTTTAGAATAATTATTTTAATTTTAATTTTTATTTTTGAACTTTCCACCCTTAAAAGGTTTTTATATGTTATTATTAGGAGTTTCTATTTTATTAACTATGTTTGTAAATAAAAAATTATGTAATATTTGTGTAAGAGAGAGTGGGGAAAGACAATAAAATTATAATTCTCCTCAATTTTATCTTTCTTTGTAATTATGTATGTATCTCTTTCAACCAAATTATTCTAACAAATTAGTATTAGAGCTTCTATATACCCAACAGATTGGTATCAAAACTTGGGTTAATTTTTTTTAAAGGGTCAAAAGAACAAAACATATAAGATGGTAATGAAAGGAATTTTAAGTAAAGGTGAAGTAGATTGTTTTTTCGTTAAGATGTGATACATAGAGTGTATCATGAGGAGATGGGTCGAATATTAACTTAATAAAATTTGATTAACAATGGAAATTGTTGAAAAATTTCTCAAATTCCTAATTTATATATATATATATATTCCTTGTTATAAAAAAATATTATACAGAATATTTCCTATATTAATTCGTATGTTGTTGTAATACTAGATTTCCTTATAGAATAAGAAAAGTTGTTAAGAATATATCTTTACAAGTATTTTAGGTTATCAAATAAAAAGATATGAAATGAAAATAGAGAATATACGAGGTGGATAGAGATGTGAGGAAAAATGAAAGATACTCGGTGGAGTAAGGACACTCATGGTTCATGATATATATATAAGAATTAGGAAAACATAAGATATTTTTAAATCAAATAGTCGTATTTGTTTTTATCTTTTATAATATTCTTTATGGTATCGTAGAATAATTATCCTTTATCCAATATCAACTTAATTACATTTGATTCATGATGGAGATTGTTAGAAAATGTCTTAAATTCCTAATTATTATACATTCCTTATTATAAAAAATATATTATACATAATATTTCTTATATCCATATATTATTGTAACATTAGATTTCCTCATAAAATAAGGAAAGTTATTAAAAATATTTCTATAATTATTCTAGGTTATGAGAGAAAAAGTTAATGAAATGAAGATGAATTTATAATAATTATATGAGGTGGATAGTTATGTGAGGAAGAATAAGAGAAAAACTTGGTAGAATGAGATGACTCGTAGTTCATGATATATATGCAAGGAGTGAGAAAACATAAGATGTTTTTAAAATCTAATAGTTTTATCTGTTTCCATCATCTATAATATTTTTTTATAGTATTATGGAATGATTCTCTCTTATTCGTGGATATAGAGATGATTAACCAAACCATGTTAAAACCTTATGTATTTTTTTGTGAATTATTTTATCTTTGAATTCTTCAACTAACATTATTTGTATTAAAAGCTTTTGTTGACACAATAAACAAACCAATTTGTTAGGTATATATAAGTTCAACCACCGATTTATTAGAATAATGAGGTTGAAAGAGAGAGACACAATTTCCCAAAAAAAAAAAAAGGGTAAATTTAGGAATAATTAAAACTTTATTGTCTTCCACTACTCCCTTAAATGTCTGACTTTCTTCCACTCCAAGCTTGTCGTAGTGGTTTTATTCCATATACTTCTATTAGGGGAACAATTTGACAAATGAAGTGGCATAATGAACAATTTTGTCTCAAAATTCTTTAGACATCTTCTTACTCTTTAACATACTTCGAGTCATGTAAATAATTGTTATATTTTTTTTCTGTAAACTACACTATTTTGTTGTGGAAAAATTCGAACCATTAAAGGCTGAAGAATCTCATAATTTTCACAATATTCTTAAAATTCTTTTTTGATGTGAATTCATCTCTTCCATTAGATCTTATTGTCTTTATATTATAACCACTTCCCTTTGTGTTTTAAATTTCTTAAAAGCACTAAACATTTTAGATTTTTCTTTCAAAAAAATATACACAAGTTTTTCTACTAAAATCAACAATGAAAAGCCAAAAATATTTATTTTTGCCAAAAAAATTTGGATGAATTGAACTACACCCTGCTGCATGAATAAATTCTAAAGGTTTATTTGATCTTGTAGTTGCTTCTTTTGGAAAACTTTTTCTGAGTATGTTTTCCAAGTAGACATTTTTCACATATATAATTGATCCAGGTAATCTATATATAGAAGATAATCCTCTTACTATATTTTTTTGCTTAACAATTTCAATCCACTCAAATTAAGATGTCCAAATCTTAAGTGCCAAATCCAAGAGGAACCATTGACACAAGATTTTAGACATTTTACAACATCAATTTTTTTTTTTAAAGTCATTATATTTCTTGTTATAGGTACATTAGTAATTAGATTGACATGTTGATCTCTTATTGAAAAACTTTGATTTTTCATATAAATATCATAGTTTTTTTTTTCCCCTCTAAAAGTTTACTTAAATTTAATATATTATTTTTCATGTACATAGTAAAACTTTGAGGTAAACTAATGCCTTTCATTTTTTAAACGAATTAGGGTTTTACCTTTACCTTTTACTGGATTTTTGGATGCATCTTCAAAAGTAACATGGACACTTACCAAATCATCAAGCTAGCTCCATAAATATATTTTTGAAACCACACATGTGATTGCTTGCTCTAGTATCAAGATACCATTTGTTTTTCTCTTCACTTTTTCCTTCATATGCTAACAACATGATATGTTCTTCTTGATCCTTCTTTCAATATAGTTGACTAGTTCTTCTTTATTATTAGTGGAACTTCTACATTTGTAAATATAATGATAATATTTATTACAATTATAATATTGAATTTATAATTTATCATACCTTCCCCTTTCATTTTGTTTTGAGTTGTGTCATCTTCCATGCCCTCTTGAGAAATACGACTTTGTGACTTATTATTTTATTGTTTGATGAATTGAAACTACCTCTTCCTTTATTACCTTCATCACATCCACAACTACGTCCACAACCACCATTATTCTAACTTCTTTCATTAAAATTTCCTTTTTTCTTTTTTAATGAAAGTTTTGTTTAATCTCTCTTCATAGGCTTGTAATGATCCCATAAGTTGATCAATTATCATAGAATCCAAATCTTTTGATTCTTTAGTAGCCACAACGATATAATCAAACTTTGAATCTAAATATCAAAGTACTTTTTTTTATCACATGAGTATCATTTAAAGTCCCACAATTTCTTTTTAACCACAAACCCCCTCATTCCATTGTGTATCTCTCATTTTTTCTCGTATCGCTATCCACCTCATATAGTTATTACAAATTCATCTTCATTTTATAACTTTTTTCTCTCGTGACCTAGAATATTTATAAAGATATTTCTAACTTTTATTATTGTAGAAAGAAATCTAATATTACAATGACATAAAAATATATAAAATATTCTATATAATATTTTTTATAAAAATGAATTTATATATCTAAATTCGGAATTTGGGACACTTTCCAACATATAACTTTTCATAAGTCCTATAAAAGTTAAAAGCATCCATTAAAACTTTTTATACATTTATCCAATTTTTTAAAGTTTAAAATACATATTTTTTTCATCTTTCCACACCCACCTTTGAAGAATGGAAATCCTATTTCTTCTTCACTTTTCCCTTCTTTTTCTTTTTCTCCTTTCTTTCTTCATTTCTTTCATTCTCCTTCGTTTTCTCCCTCTAATTTTCTTCTTCTTCTTCTCTTTTAACGTTGAACCTAAGAAAAAAGGGGGTGACATGACAAGTAGCAGCCACAACCTCCCTTTTTTTTCAATGTAAGAAGAATAATTGAGGATGAAGATGAAAAGAAAGAAAATGACATGAAGTAAGAAAAAGGAAGAAAAGAAGAGGCTAATTTGGACATTTTAGATGTAAGTTTTATTTTAAAAAATAGAAAAAATGATGGATGTATGTATAGAGAGCTTGAATGATCTATTTATATACATCCCTCGTCCGTACAAAGAGAACATGGATAGAACTCCACCAAAACAATTCAAAAAATAAAGAATTGAATCACTTGAGTGGAATCTTCTTGCCAATATGTTGATAACCTACATCAATTTTAAAATACCACAATTGTGGTAGTTCTAACTTAGATTCAGAGATTATCTCTTAATCTTGTAGATATGTTATATGGGACATTAGGAGATTGTTTGGGAACTATTTTTTAGATTTGATAATGTTTTTAATATTAAAAGCTTTTTAAAAATTTATCCTAAAAAACAAAAAATTTAATAACTTTCAATTGTATTTCTAAGAATTTTTTTAAAAAAATTAGTGTATTATAACAAATATATGAAAATATAAAAAAACAAATCGAGAATATTTTAAAATTTTAAACAAACTTTTGTTTTAGAAAAAAAGAGACTTGTTTTAAAACTTATTGTAAAAAATGTTTTTTTTTAAAAAATTGTTTTTAAAAGCTTTTCGAGGTATATCTAAATAGGTGAAAAAGGGACCACGTAGAAACCAAAGTCAATAAGAATATAAGATAGCAAGCCTGTAGAGTATTCATCGGCTTCAATTTGAGATATAGGGATTGTTGGCTACTTCTTTGTGTTGCAAGATACAATGTCTTGCAATGAATTGATAAGACAAATTGACCAAATCGGAATCCGATTAGAATCCATCCAAACACAAATGGGGGGTAGTACCTACCCATGAATATATGTGTCTATATATCAATTGAGTCAATAACCTTTTTGACCAAATTTCTTTGAAAATTATACTTGTACTAATATCAAACAAGTGACAATCAATCTTAAAGGCTAGCCAGACCTCATTATTTCATATCATATCATATCAAGGACCCTACATATGTACAAAAATCATGAACACAGACTCGATC
>NC_081818.1:32500-70000 GCF_030704535.1 Vitis vinifera | reverse complement strand
GGTCTAGGGTCTAGGGTCTAGGGTCTAGGGTCTAGGGTCTAGGGTCTAGGGTCTAGGGTCTAGGGTCTAGGGTCTAGGGTCTAGGGTCTAGGGTCTAGGGTCTAGGGTCTAGGGTCTAGGGTCTAGGGTCTAGGGTCTAGGGTCTAGGGTCTAGGGTCTAGGGTCTAGGGTCTAGGGTCTAGGGTCTAGGGTCTAGGGTCTAGGGTCTAGGGTCTAGGGTCTAGGGTCTAGGGTCTAGGGTCTAGGGTCTAGGGTCTAGGGTCTAGGGTCTAGGGTCTAGGGTCTAGGGTCTAGGGTCTAGGGTCTAGGGTCTAGGGTCTAGGGTCTAGGGTCTAGGGTTTAGGGTTTAGGGTTTAGGGTTTAGGGTTTAGGGTTTAGGGTTTAGGGTTTAGGGTTTAGGGTTTAGGGTTTAGGGTTTAGGGTTTAGGGTTTAGGGTTTAGGGTTTAGGGTTTAGGGTTTAGGGTTTAGGGTTTAGGGTTTAGGGTTTAGGGTTTAGGGTTTAGGGTTTAGGGTTTAGGGTTTAGGGTTTAGGGTTTAGGGTTTAGGGTTTAGGGTTTAGGGTTTAGGGTTTAGGGTTTAGGGTTTAGGGTTTAGGGTTTAGGGTTTAGGGTTTAGGGTTTAGGGTTTAGGGTTTAGGGTTTAGGGTTTAGGGTTTAGGGTTTAGGGTTTAGGGTTTAGGGTTTAGGGTTTAGGGTTTAGGGTTTAGGGTTTAGGGTTTAGGGTTTAGGGTTTAGGGTTTAGGGTTTAGGGTTTAGGGTTTAGGGTTTAGGGTTTAGGGTTTAGGGTTTAGGGTTTAGGGTTTAGGGTTTAGGGTTTAGGGTTTAGGGTTTAGGGTTTAGGGTTTAGGGTTTAGGGTTTAGGGTTTAGGGTTTAGGGTTTAGGGTTTAGGGTTTAGGGTTTAGGGTTTAGGGTTTAGGGTTTAGGGTTTAGGGTTTAGGGTTTAGGGTTTAGGGTTTAGGGTTTAGGGTTTAGGGTTTAGGGTTTAGGGTTTAGGGTTTAGGGTTTAGGGTTTAGGGTTTAGGGTTTAGGGTTTAGGGTTTAGGGTTTAGGGTTTAGGGTTTAGGGTTTAGGGTTTAGGGTTTAGGGTTTAGGGTTTAGGGTTTAGGGTTTAGGGTTTAGGGTTTAGGGTTTAGGGTTTAGGGTTTAGGGTTTAGGGTTTAGGGTTTAGGGTTTAGGGTTTAGGGTTTAGGGTTTAGGGTTTAGGGTTTAGGGTTTAGGGTTTAGGGTTTAGGGTTTAGGGTTTAGGGTTTAGGGTTTAGGGTTTAGGGTTTAGGGTTTAGGGTTTAGGGTTTAGGGTTTAGGGTTTAGGGTTTAGGGTTTAGGGTTTAGGGTTTAGGGTTTAGGGTTTAGGGTTTAGGGTTTAGGGTTTAGGGTTTAGGGTTTAGGGTTTAGGGTTTAGGGTTTAGGGTTTAGGGTTTAGGGTTTAGGGTTTAGGGTTTAGGGTTTAGGGTTTAGGGTTTAGGGTTTAGGGTTTAGGGTTTAGGGTTTAGGGTTTAGGGTTTAGGGTTTAGGGTTTAGGGTTTAGGGTTTAGGGTTTAGGGTTTAGGGTTTAGGGTTTAGGGTTTAGGGTTTAGGGTTTAGGGTTTAGGGTTTAGGGTTTAGGGTTTAGGGTTTAGGGTTTAGGGTTTAGGGTTTAGGGTTTAGGGTTTAGGGTTTAGGGTTTAGGGTTTAGGGTTTAGGGTTTAGGGTTTAGGGTTTAGGGTTTAGGGTTTAGGGTTTAGGGTTTAGGGTTTAGGGTTTAGGGTTTAGGGTTTAGGGTTTAGGGTTTAGGGTTTAGGGTTTAGGGTTTAGGGTTTAGGGTTTAGGGTTTAGGGTTTAGGGTTTAGGGTTTAGGGTTTAGGGTTTAGGGTTTAGGGTTTAGGGTTTAGGGTTTAGGGTTTAGGGTTTAGGGTTTAGGGTTTAGGGTTTAGGGTTTAGGGTTTAGGGTTTAGGGTTTAGGGTTTAGGGTTTAGGGTTTAGGGTTTAGGGTTTAGGGTTTAGGGTTTAGGGTTTAGGGTTTAGGGTTTAGGGTTTAGGGTTTAGGGTTTAGGGTTTAGGGTTTAGGGTTTAGGGTTTAGGGTTTAGGGTTTAGGGTTTAGGGTTTAGGGTTTAGGGTTTAGGGTTTAGGGTTTAGGGTTTAGGGTTTAGGGTTTAGGGTTTAGGGTTTAGGGTTTAGGGTTTAGGGTTTAGGGTTTAGGGTTTAGGGTTTAGGGTTTAGGGTTTAGGGTTTAGGGTTTAGGGTTTAGGGTTTAGGGTTTAGGGTTTAGGGTTTAGGGTTTAGGGTTTAGGGTTTAGGGTTTAGGGTTTAGGGTTTAGGGTTTAGGGTTTAGGGTTTAGGGTTTAGGGTTTAGGGTTTAGGGTTTAGGGTTTAGGGTTTAGGGTTTAGGGTTTAGGGTTTAGGGTTTAGGGTTTAGGGTTTAGGGTTTAGGGTTTAGGGTTTAGGGTTTAGGGTTTAGGGTTTAGGGTTTAGGGTTTAGGGTTTAGGGTTTAGGGTTTAGGGTTTAGGGTTTAGGGTTTAGGGTTTAGGGTTTAGGGTTTAGGGTTTAGGGTTTAGGGTTTAGGGTTTAGGGTTTAGGGTTTAGGGTTTAGGGTTTAGGGTTTAGGGTTTAGGGTTTAGGGTTTAGGGTTTAGGGTTTAGGGTTTAGGGTTTAGGGTTTAGGGTTTAGGGTTTAGGGTTTAGGGTTTAGGGTTTAGGGTTTAGGGTTTAGGGTTTAGGGTTTAGGGTTTAGGGTTTAGGGTTTAGGGTTTAGGGTTTAGGGTTTAGGGTTTAGGGTTTAGGGTTTAGGGTTTAGGGTTTAGGGTTTAGGGTTTAGGGTTTAGGGTTTAGGGTTTAGGGTTTAGGGTTTAGGGTTTAGGGTTTAGGGTTTAGGGTTTAGGGTTTAGGGTTTAGGGTTTAGGGTTTAGGGTTTAGGGTTTAGGGTTTAGGGTTTAGGGTTTAGGGTTTAGGGTTTAGGGTTTAGGGTTTAGGGTTTAGGGTTTAGGGTTTAGGGTTTAGGGTTTAGGGTTTAGGGTTTAGGGTTTAGGGTTTAGGGTTTAGGGTTTAGGGTTTAGGGTTTAGGGTTTAGGGTTTAGGGTTTAGGGTTTAGGGTTTAGGGTTTAGGGTTTAGGGTTTAGGGTTTAGGGTTTAGGGTTTAGGGTTTAGGGTTTAGGGTTTAGGGTTTAGGGTTTAGGGTTTAGGGTTTAGGGTTTAGGGTTTAGGGTTTAGGGTTTAGGGTTTAGGGTTTAGGGTTTAGGGTTTAGGGTTTAGGGTTTAGGGTTTAGGGTTTAGGGTTTAGGGTTTAGGGTTTAGGGTTTAGGGTTTAGGGTTTAGGGTTTAGGGTTTAGGGTTTAGGGTTTAGGGTTTAGGGTTTAGGGTTTAGGGTTTAGGGTTTAGGGTTTAGGGTTTAGGGTTTAGGGTTTAGGGTTTAGGGTTTAGGGTTTAGGGTTTAGGGTTTAGGGTTTAGGGTTTAGGGTTTAGGGTTTAGGGTTTAGGGTTTAGGGTTTAGGGTTTAGGGTTTAGGGTTTAGGGTTTAGGGTTTAGGGTTTAGGGTTTAGGGTTTAGGGTTTAGGGTTTAGGGTTTAGGGTTTAGGGTTTAGGGTTTAGGGTTTAGGGTTTAGGGTTTAGGGTTTAGGGTTTAGGGTTTAGGGTTTAGGGTTTAGGGTTTAGGGTTTAGGGTTTAGGGTTTAGGGTTTAGGGTTTAGGGTTTAGGGTTTAGGGTTTAGGGTTTAGGGTTTAGGGTTTAGGGTTTAGGGTTTAGGGTTTAGGGTTTAGGGTTTAGGGTTTAGGGTTTAGGGTTTAGGGTTTAGGGTTTAGGGTTTAGGGTTTAGGGTTTAGGGTTTAGGGTTTAGGGTTTAGGGTTTAGGGTTTAGGGTTTAGGGTTTAGGGTTTAGGGTTTAGGGTTTAGGGTTTAGGGTTTAGGGTTTAGGGTTTAGGGTTTAGGGTTTAGGGTTTAGGGTTTAGGGTTTAGGGTTTAGGGTTTAGGGTTTAGGGTTTAGGGTTTAGGGTTTAGGGTTTAGGGTTTAGGGTTTAGGGTTTAGGGTTTAGGGTTTAGGGTTTAGGGTTTAGGGTTTAGGGTTTAGGGTTTAGGGTTTAGGGTTTAGGGTTTAGGGTTTAGGGTTTAGGGTTTAGGGTTTAGGGTTTAGGGTTTAGGGTTTAGGGTTTAGGGTTTAGGGTTTAGGGTTTAGGGTTTAGGGTTTAGGGTTTAGGGTTTAGGGTTTAGGGTTTAGGGTTTAGGGTTTAGGGTTTAGGGTTTAGGGTTTAGGGTTTAGGGTTTAGGGTTTAGGGTTTAGGGTTTAGGGTTTAGGGTTTAGGGTTTAGGGTTTAGGGTTTAGGGTTTAGGGTTTAGGGTTTAGGGTTTAGGGTTTAGGGTTTAGGGTTTAGGGTTTAGGGTTTAGGGTTTAGGGTTTAGGGTTTAGGGTTTAGGGTTTAGGGTTTAGGGTTTAGGGTTTAGGGTTTAGGGTTTAGGGTTTAGGGTTTAGGGTTTAGGGTTTAGGGTTTAGGGTTTAGGGTTTAGGGTTTAGGGTTTAGGGTTTAGGGTTTAGGGTTTAGGGTTTAGGGTTTAGGGTTTAGGGTTTAGGGTTTAGGGTTTAGGGTTTAGGGTTTAGGGTTTAGGGTTTAGGGTTTAGGGTTTAGGGTTTAGGGTTTAGGGTTTAGGGTTTAGGGTTTAGGGTTTAGGGTTTAGGGTTTAGGGTTTAGGGTTTAGGGTTTAGGGTTTAGGGTTTAGGGTTTAGGGTTTAGGGTTTAGGGTTTAGGGTTTAGGGTTTAGGGTTTAGGGTTTAGGGTTTAGGGTTTAGGGTTTAGGGTTTAGGGTTTAGGGTTTAGGGTTTAGGGTTTAGGGTTTAGGGTTTAGGGTTTAGGGTTTAGGGTTTAGGGTTTAGGGTTTAGGGTTTAGGGTTTAGGGTTTAGGGTTTAGGGTTTAGGGTTTAGGGTTTAGGGTTTAGGGTTTAGGGTTTAGGGTTTAGGGTTTAGGGTTTAGGGTTTAGGGTTTAGGGTTTAGGGTTTAGGGTTTAGGGTTTAGGGTTTAGGGTTTAGGGTTTAGGGTTTAGGGTTTAGGGTTTAGGGTTTAGGGTTTAGGGTTTAGGGTTTAGGGTTTAGGGTTTAGGGTTTAGGGTTTAGGGTTTAGGGTTTAGGGTTTAGGGTTTAGGGTTTAGGGTTTAGGGTTTAGGGTTTAGGGTTTAGGGTTTAGGGTTTAGGGTTTAGGGTTTAGGGTTTAGGGTTTAGGGTTTAGGGTTTAGGGTTTAGGGTTTAGGGTTTAGGGTTTAGGGTTTAGGGTTTAGGGTTTAGGGTTTAGGGTTTAGGGTTTAGGGTTTAGGGTTTAGGGTTTAGGGTTTAGGGTTTAGGGTTTAGGGTTTAGGGTTTAGGGTTTAGGGTTTAGGGTTTAGGGTTTAGGGTTTAGGGTTTAGGGTTTAGGGTTTAGGGTTTAGGGTTTAGGGTTTAGGGTTTAGGGTTTAGGGTTTAGGGTTTAGGGTTTAGGGTTTAGGGTTTAGGGTTTAGGGTTTAGGGTTTAGGGTTTAGGGTTTAGGGTTTAGGGTTTAGGGTTTAGGGTTTAGGGTTTAGGGTTTAGGGTTTAGGGTTTAGGGTTTAGGGTTTAGGGTTTAGGGTTTAGGGTTTAGGGTTTAGGGTTTAGGGTTTAGGGTTTAGGGTTTAGGGTTTAGGGTTTAGGGTTTAGGGTTTAGGGTTTAGGGTTTAGGGTTTAGGGTTTAGGGTTTAGGGTTTAGGGTTTAGGGTTTAGGGTTTAGGGTTTAGGGTTTAGGGTTTAGGGTTTAGGGTTTAGGGTTTAGGGTTTAGGGTTTAGGGTTTAGGGTTTAGGGTTTAGGGTTTAGGGTTTAGGGTTTAGGGTTTAGGGTTTAGGGTTTAGGGTTTAGGGTTTAGGGTTTAGGGTTTAGGGTTTAGGGTTTAGGGTTTAGGGTTTAGGGTTTAGGGTTTAGGGTTTAGGGTTTAGGGTTTAGGGTTTAGGGTTTAGGGTTTAGGGTTTAGGGTTTAGGGTTTAGGGTTTAGGGTTTAGGGTTTAGGGTTTAGGGTTTAGGGTTTAGGGTTTAGGGTTTAGGGTTTAGGGTTTAGGGTTTAGGGTTTAGGGTTTAGGGTTTAGGGTTTAGGGTTTAGGGTTTAGGGTTTAGGGTTTAGGGTTTAGGGTTTAGGGTTTAGGGTTTAGGGTTTAGGGTTTAGGGTTTAGGGTTTAGGGTTTAGGGTTTAGGGTTTAGGGTTTAGGGTTTAGGGTTTAGGGTTTAGGGTTTAGGGTTTAGGGTTTAGGGTTTAGGGTTTAGGGTTTAGGGTTTAGGGTTTAGGGTTTAGGGTTTAGGGTTTAGGGTTTAGGGTTTAGGGTTTAGGGTTTAGGGTTTAGGGTTTAGGGTTTAGGGTTTAGGGTTTAGGGTTTAGGGTTTAGGGTTTAGGGTTTAGGGTTTAGGGTTTAGGGTTTAGGGTTTAGGG
Organism: Vitis vinifera; assembly: GCF_030704535.1. Classification (NCBI taxonomy): domain Eukaryota; kingdom Viridiplantae; phylum Streptophyta; class Magnoliopsida; order Vitales; family Vitaceae; genus Vitis; species Vitis vinifera. The sequence continues at coordinate 63,614 of NC_081818.1, read as the reverse complement.
TTTAGGGTTTAGGGTTTAGGGTTTAGGGTTTAGGGTTTAGGGTTTAGGGTTTAGGGTTTAGGGTTTAGGGTTTAGGGTTTAGGGTTTAGGGTTTAGGGTTTAGGGTTTAGGGTTTAGGGTTTAGGGTTTAGGGTTTAGGGTTTAGGGTTTAGGGTTTAGGGTTTAGGGTTTAGGGTTTAGGGTTTAGGGTTTAGGGTTTAGGGTTTAGGGTTTAGGGTTTAGGGTTTAGGGTTTAGGGTTTAGGGTTTAGGGTTTAGGGTTTAGGGTTTAGGGTTTAGGGTTTAGGGTTTAGGGTTTAGGGTTTAGGGTTTAGGGTTTAGGGTTTAGGGTTTAGGGTTTAGGGTTTAGGGTTTAGGGTTTAGGGTTTAGGGTTTAGGGTTTAGGGTTTAGGGTTTAGGGTTTAGGGTTTAGGGTTTAGGGTTTAGGGTTTAGGGTTTAGGGTTTAGGGTTTAGGGTTTAGGGTTTAGGGTTTAGGGTTTAGGGTTTAGGGTTTAGGGTTTAGGGTTTAGGGTTTAGGGTTTAGGGTTTAGGGTTTAGGGTTTAGGGTTTAGGGTTTAGGGTTTAGGGTTTAGGGTTTAGGGTTTAGGGTTTAGGGTTTAGGGTTTAGGGTTTAGGGTTTAGGGTTTAGGGTTTAGGGTTTAGGGTTTAGGGTTTAGGGTTTAGGGTTTAGGGTTTAGGGTTTAGGGTTTAGGGTTTAGGGTTTAGGGTTTAGGGTTTAGGGTTTAGGGTTTAGGGTTTAGGGTTTAGGGTTTAGGGTTTAGGGTTTAGGGTTTAGGGTTTAGGGTTTAGGGTTTAGGGTTTAGGGTTTAGGGTTTAGGGTTTAGGGTTTAGGGTTTAGGGTTTAGGGTTTAGGGTTTAGGGTTTAGGGTTTAGGGTTTAGGGTTTAGGGTTTAGGGTTTAGGGTTTAGGGTTTAGGGTTTAGGGTTTAGGGTTTAGGGTTTAGGGTTTAGGGTTTAGGGTTTAGGGTTTAGGGTTTAGGGTTTAGGGTTTAGGGTTTAGGGTTTAGGGTTTAGGGTTTAGGGTTTAGGGTTTAGGGTTTAGGGTTTAGGGTTTAGGGTTTAGGGTTTAGGGTTTAGGGTTTAGGGTTTAGGGTTTAGGGTTTAGGGTTTAGGGTTTAGGGTTTAGGGTTTAGGGTTTAGGGTTTAGGGTTTAGGGTTTAGGGTTTAGGGTTTAGGGTTTAGGGTTTAGGGTTTAGGGTTTAGGGTTTAGGGTTTAGGGTTTAGGGTTTAGGGTTTAGGGTTTAGGGTTTAGGGTTTAGGGTTTAGGGTTTAGGGTTTAGGGTTTAGGGTTTAGGGTTTAGGGTTTAGGGTTTAGGGTTTAGGGTTTAGGGTTTAGGGTTTAGGGTTTAGGGTTTAGGGTTTAGGGTTTAGGGTTTAGGGTTTAGGGTTTAGGGTTTAGGGTTTAGGGTTTAGGGTTTAGGGTTTAGGGTTTAGGGTTTAGGGTTTAGGGTTTAGGGTTTAGGGTTTAGGGTTTAGGGTTTAGGGTTTAGGGTTTAGGGTTTAGGGTTTAGGGTTTAGGGTTTAGGGTTTAGGGTTTAGGGTTTAGGGTTTAGGGTTTAGGGTTTAGGGTTTAGGGTTTAGGGTTTAGGGTTTAGGGTTTAGGGTTTAGGGTTTAGGGTTTAGGGTTTAGGGTTTAGGGTTTAGGGTTTAGGGTTTAGGGTTTAGGGTTTAGGGTTTAGGGTTTAGGGTTTAGGGTTTAGGGTTTAGGGTTTAGGGTTTAGGGTTTAGGGTTTAGGGTTTAGGGTTTAGGGTTTAGGGTTTAGGGTTTAGGGTTTAGGGTTTAGGGTTTAGGGTTTAGGGTTTAGGGTTTAGGGTTTAGGGTTTAGGGTTTAGGGTTTAGGGTTTAGGGTTTAGGGTTTAGGGTTTAGGGTTTAGGGTTTAGGGTTTAGGGTTTAGGGTTTAGGGTTTAGGGTTTAGGGTTTAGGGTTTAGGGTTTAGGGTTTAGGGTTTAGGGTTTAGGGTTTAGGGTTTAGGGTTTAGGGTTTAGGGTTTAGGGTTTAGGGTTTAGGGTTTAGGGTTTAGGGTTTAGGGTTTAGGGTTTAGGGTTTAGGGTTTAGGGTTTAGGGTTTAGGGTTTAGGGTTTAGGGTTTAGGGTTTAGGGTTTAGGGTTTAGGGTTTAGGGTTTAGGGTTTAGGGTTTAGGGTTTAGGGTTTAGGGTTTAGGGTTTAGGGTTTAGGGTTTAGGGTTTAGGGTTTAGGGTTTAGGGTTTAGGGTTTAGGGTTTAGGGTTTAGGGTTTAGGGTTTAGGGTTTAGGGTTTAGGGTTTAGGGTTTAGGGTTTAGGGTTTAGGGTTTAGGGTTTAGGGTTTAGGGTTTAGGGTTTAGGGTTTAGGGTTTAGGGTTTAGGGTTTAGGGTTTAGGGTTTAGGGTTTAGGGTTTAGGGTTTAGGGTTTAGGGTTTAGGGTTTAGGGTTTAGGGTTTAGGGTTTAGGGTTTAGGGTTTAGGGTTTAGGGTTTAGGGTTTAGGGTTTAGGGTTTAGGGTTTAGGGTTTAGGGTTTAGGGTTTAGGGTTTAGGGTTTAGGGTTTAGGGTTTAGGGTTTAGGGTTTAGGGTTTAGGGTTTAGGGTTTAGGGTTTAGGGTTTAGGGTTTAGGGTTTAGGGTTTAGGGTTTAGGGTTTAGGGTTTAGGGTTTAGGGTTTAGGGTTTAGGGTTTAGGGTTTAGGGTTTAGGGTTTAGGGTTTAGGGTTTAGGGTTTAGGGTTTAGGGTTTAGGGTTTAGGGTTTAGGGTTTAGGGTTTAGGGTTTAGGGTTTAGGGTTTAGGGTTTAGGGTTTAGGGTTTAGGGTTTAGGGTTTAGGGTTTAGGGTTTAGGGTTTAGGGTTTAGGGTTTAGGGTTTAGGGTTTAGGGTTTAGGGTTTAGGGTTTAGGGTTTAGGGTTTAGGGTTTAGGGTTTAGGGTTTAGGGTTTAGGGTTTAGGGTTTAGGGTTTAGGGTTTAGGGTTTAGGGTTTAGGGTTTAGGGTTTAGGGTTTAGGGTTTAGGGTTTAGGGTTTAGGGTTTAGGGTTTAGGGTTTAGGGTTTAGGGTTTAGGGTTTAGGGTTTAGGGTTTAGGGTTTAGGGTTTAGGGTTTAGGGTTTAGGGTTTAGGGTTTAGGGTTTAGGGTTTAGGGTTTAGGGTTTAGGGTTTAGGGTTTAGGGTTTAGGGTTTAGGGTTTAGGGTTTAGGGTTTAGGGTTTAGGGTTTAGGGTTTAGGGTTTAGGGTTTAGGGTTTAGGGTTTAGGGTTTAGGGTTTAGGGTTTAGGGTTTAGGGTTTAGGGTTTAGGGTTTAGGGTTTAGGGTTTAGGGTTTAGGGTTTAGGGTTTAGGGTTTAGGGTTTAGGGTTTAGGGTTTAGGGTTTAGGGTTTAGGGTTTAGGGTTTAGGGTTTAGGGTTTAGGGTTTAGGGTTTAGGGTTTAGGGTTTAGGGTTTAGGGTTTAGGGTTTAGGGTTTAGGGTTTAGGGTTTAGGGTTTAGGGTTTAGGGTTTAGGGTTTAGGGTTTAGGGTTTAGGGTTTAGGGTTTAGGGTTTAGGGTTTAGGGTTTAGGGTTTAGGGTTTAGGGTTTAGGGTTTAGGGTTTAGGGTTTAGGGTTTAGGGTTTAGGGTTTAGGGTTTAGGGTTTAGGGTTTAGGGTTTAGGGTTTAGGGTTTAGGGTTTAGGGTTTAGGGTTTAGGGTTTAGGGTTTAGGGTTTAGGGTTTAGGGTTTAGGGTTTAGGGTTTAGGGTTTAGGGTTTAGGGTTTAGGGTTTAGGGTTTAGGGTTTAGGGTTTAGGGTTTAGGGTTTAGGGTTTAGGGTTTAGGGTTTAGGGTTTAGGGTTTAGGGTTTAGGGTTTAGGGTTTAGGGTTTAGGGTTTAGGGTTTAGGGTTTAGGGTTTAGGGTTTAGGGTTTAGGGTTTAGGGTTTAGGGTTTAGGGTTTAGGGTTTAGGGTTTAGGGTTTAGGGTTTAGGGTTTAGGGTTTAGGGTTTAGGGTTTAGGGTTTAGGGTTTAGGGTTTAGGGTTTAGGGTTTAGGGTTTAGGGTTTAGGGTTTAGGGTTTAGGGTTTAGGGTTTAGGGTTTAGGGTTTAGGGTTTAGGGTTTAGGGTTTAGGGTTTAGGGTTTAGGGTTTAGGGTTTAGGGTTTAGGGTTTAGGGTTTAGGGTTTAGGGTTTAGGGTTTAGGGTTTAGGGTTTAGGGTTTAGGGTTTAGGGTTTAGGGTTTAGGGTTTAGGGTTTAGGGTTTAGGGTTTAGGGTTTAGGGTTTAGGGTTTAGGGTTTAGGGTTTAGGGTTTAGGGTTTAGGGTTTAGGGTTTAGGGTTTAGGGTTTAGGGTTTAGGGTTTAGGGTTTAGGGTTTAGGGTTTAGGGTTTAGGGTTTAGGGTTTAGGGTTTAGGGTTTAGGGTTTAGGGTTTAGGGTTTAGGGTTTAGGGTTTAGGGTTTAGGGTTTAGGGTTTAGGGTTTAGGGTTTAGGGTTTAGGGTTTAGGGTTTAGGGTTTAGGGTTTAGGGTTTAGGGTTTAGGGTTTAGGGTTTAGGGTTTAGGGTTTAGGGTTTAGGGTTTAGGGTTTAGGGTTTAGGGTTTAGGGTTTAGGGTTTAGGGTTTAGGGTTTAGGGTTTAGGGTTTAGGGTTTAGGGTTTAGGGTTTAGGGTTTAGGGTTTAGGGTTTAGGGTTTAGGGTTTAGGGTTTAGGGTTTAGGGTTTAGGGTTTAGGGTTTAGGGTTTAGGGTTTAGGGTTTAGGGTTTAGGGTTTAGGGTTTAGGGTTTAGGGTTTAGGGTTTAGGGTTTAGGGTTTAGGGTTTAGGGTTTAGGGTTTAGGGTTTAGGGTTTAGGGTTTAGGGTTTAGGGTTTAGGGTTTAGGGTTTAGGGTTTAGGGTTTAGGGTTTAGGGTTTAGGGTTTAGGGTTTAGGGTTTAGGGTTTAGGGTTTAGGGTTTAGGGTTTAGGGTTTAGGGTTTAGGGTTTAGGGTTTAGGGTTTAGGGTTTAGGGTTTAGGGTTTAGGGTTTAGGGTTTAGGGTTTAGGGTTTAGGGTTTAGGGTTTAGGGTTTAGGGTTTAGGGTTTAGGGTTTAGGGTTTAGGGTTTAGGGTTTAGGGTTTAGGGTTTAGGGTTTAGGGTTTAGGGTTTAGGGTTTAGGGTTTAGGGTTTAGGGTTTAGGGTTTAGGGTTTAGGGTTTAGGGTTTAGGGTTTAGGGTTTAGGGTTTAGGGTTTAGGGTTTAGGGTTTAGGGTTTAGGGTTTAGGGTTTAGGGTTTAGGGTTTAGGGTTTAGGGTTTAGGGTTTAGGGTTTAGGGTTTAGGGTTTAGGGTTTAGGGTTTAGGGTTTAGGGTTTAGGGTTTAGGGTTTAGGGTTTAGGGTTTAGGGTTTAGGGTTTAGGGTTTAGGGTTTAGGGTTTAGGGTTTAGGGTTTAGGGTTTAGGGTTTAGGGTTTAGGGTTTAGGGTTTAGGGTTTAGGGTTTAGGGTTTAGGGTTTAGGGTTTAGGGTTTAGGGTTTAGGGTTTAGGGTTTAGGGTTTAGGGTTTAGGGTTTAGGGTTTAGGGTTTAGGGTTTAGGGTTTAGGGTTTAGGGTTTAGGGTTTAGGGTTTAGGGTTTAGAGGGTTTAGGGTTTAGGGTTTAGGGTTTAGGGTTTAGGGTTTAGGGTTTAGGGTTTAGGGTTTAGGGTTTAGGGTTTAGGGTTTAGGGTTTAGGGTTTAGGGTTAAACTCATGAACGGTGACGATGACGTGATCGTGGAAGAAATCCCCGATACCATAGTTCTTATAGTAATAATTCACCAAATTCTCAAAAAAGGAAAGTCTCATTGCACCACCAGAAGTGGAATAATACTCAGGTAAAACAAGAAAATGGGAAGTGTTTACAAGATAAATCTCCTAAGAACCATGAGAATAAGTGTTATAGATGTGGTATGAAGGAGCATTGGTCGCGTACCTATCGTACGCCTAAACATTTGGTCGACCTTTACCAAGCATCAATAAAATGAAAGGAAGTTGAAATGAACTTCATTGATAGTGATTGTTAGGAAGTGTCTCAAATTCCTAATTAGTATAGATTCTTTTTTTGTAAAGAATATTATATAGAATATTATTGTAATATTAGACTTCCTTATAGAATAAGGAAGGTTGTTGGAAATATCTCTATAAATATTCTAGGTCATGAGGGGAAAAAGTCATGAGATGGAGATAGACCTGTAGAGACTATACGAGGTGGATAGAGATGTGAGAAAGAACGGGAGGTACCTGGTGGAGCGAGAGGGCTCGTAGTAAGGTATGGATACAAGGAGTGGGGAAACATGGGATGTTTCGGGAACCCAATAGTTGTATATGGTTCTGTCCTCTGTAATATTCTCTATTGTATAGTAGAATCATTATCTCTCATCCGTGGACGTAGGCATGGTTGACCGAATCACGTTAAAACCTCGTGTACCGTATGTGATTGTTTTATCTTTGTGTTCTTGAAGTAACATTGTTGACATCAAAGCTTTCGTTGGCATAACAACATGTTAGGTTTAAGTTTGACGGGAATAATATTCTACGACTAGCAATTCATTTATTTTCAAACCGACCCAGTTACTATCTATTATTTGATTGACTAATCCTTTAAATTGGAATGGGTGAAGAGTCAAATGTTTTGGCAATTCCTCATGGGAGGATGAATAAAAAACATGTTGAATCAGAGCTCTGGATTTTTGTTTATTCCCCATCGTAATAATATCTCGGGGTTTGCAGCGATAACTTGGTATATCACTATATGACCATTAACTAAAATATGTCTATGATTAACTAATTGGCGGGCTCCAGGAATAGTCAAAGCCATACCCAATCGAAAAAGGATGTTATCCAAACGCATTTCAAGTAATTGGAGTAAAACCTGACCTGTTGCCCCTTTAGCTGTTTCAGGAACCCAATAGTTGTATTTGGTTCTGTCCTTTGTAATATTCTCTATTGTATAGTGGAATCATTCTCTCTCATCCGTAGACATAGACATGGTTGGTCGAACCACGTTAAAACCTCGTGTACCGTATGTGTGATTGTTTTATCTTTATGTTCTTGAACTAACATTGTTGACATCAAAGCTTTTGCTGACATAAGAACTGGTATCAGAGCTTGGGTTGAAGATTTCTGCAAGAGTTAAAGATCACAAAACACACAAGATGAAAACAAAAGGAAATTTCACTGAAGATGGCTATATCGGTGTAAAATTTACTATATATATATATATATTTCCTTGAATTTGTAGCAAATGTAAAATTTTTCATATTATTATTTTTGCTACAAAAATATTTTTAGTAGAATATTTCTTCCACAAATAATATATGAGTTTTATGACAAGTAAACTAGCATATAATTGTCATATTTGAATTAATGACAAATTTTCACTTTTAACCATAGCTTTACATCAAAAAGTTACTTTAATCACAAATATATTCATGGTAAAAAGAAAAATTTATATTTAAGTTTGAATTGTACGATGAAAAGTACATTTCGGTATGGTAGAAAGACAACTTGCATAAAAATAATTCTCACCATATTATCGAAGACAACAAGTGAATTTCAGCCAAAAGTAGCATTTTACCATGAAATATAGTTTGTGGCAAAATTTTATGACAAAAATTGGTATTTATTGTAATGAGATCAACACATCATAGTATCAGCTATATATATAGTGAAAATTAGAAAAGTACCTTTACTTTTCTACCTATTTGTTGATTGATCTAAGTTTACATACATAGGTATATTCTACATTTAGGATGTCATTTTGACATTATGGTTCAACTAATGAGTACTTGTGATCAACAAATTTTTGTTGGTCAAATTATTAGAATATTGGTTTCGTAATAATAAAAGTACAAGATGATCAAATTATTGATATTGAGTGTTTGACTATAAAAGAAGAGAATTCAAAATGAAATTGTTTCTATTAAGCATCTCCGTAATGTATTTTTGTCTACATTTCTTATGATTAAAGAGTTTTCACGCTTTTTAAAGATTATATTGTATACATAAGTTTAATGGAAAATATATCATATTTAGATGGCCTACAAGTAATGTCATGTGGTCACATAATTATACAAGAAAACTGATAATTCTAATGTCTTAATAATAATGGTGATATGAATTTTATACATTATTTTTGTGTGAACTTGGAAAATAGAGGAGAAAAGGTTAGTTTTAGGGATAAGGGGAATGTTTAATTGAATTGGAAGGAGGAAAATTGCAGGCATTGGAATAGAGATAAGCATAACCCTATCCTCATTAGCCTTGAAGGTGATTTGGGTGGAAACAATTAAAAGGTGGAGGCATGATTTAAGAGATAAAAGGCAATAGAGAAAAAGGGCATGTAAGAGCTCAGTGATATCACATGTGGCCATATAAATTAGTGGATTAATGAATTTCAAAACCAAAATCAAAGTCAACTCCAATGGTCATAGGCAATGTTCAGAACCTTTCAATATATTTTGAGTTTCAAACCAGCCAATCTTCCAAAATATTAATTTCTTAATTTACTAAGTAATGCTTTTGTTGGCAAAGAATCCCACTACCTAGGAAAAGAAGCAACTAGCCCCATTGATACTACTATATCATGGCTTCTACTCAACTCAATAAGAAACAATTTTTTAATCCAAATTAGTTGGAGTACAACTTATTAAATTAAATGTTTGACCTAGAAATACAGGTCAGTTATTGTTTGGATATATTTGTATTATATATTTTTAAAAATTAAAAATAATAATAAATTATAAATAAAATATAATAAATGAATTTATACTTTATGTTCTCAAAAATTACTTTTAAAATTTTTAAAATTTGAAATAGTAAAATCATTTTAATACCTTAATTTTTTAAACTGTTACTAAAAACCGTCTCTTTCAAGAGAAGTTTTAAAGAGTTACTATATTTTATACAGAAGTTATTGTCATTTAAAAAAGAATAGAAAACAAAAAGAAAATTAAAACCACACCTTAATTGGTTAAAATTTTTAAAATTGATATTATTAGGGTTTTAGCATGTATCTTTTCTATTACCTGTTTGAAAAAGTTTTGGGTTAAATTAGTATTTTATTTTATTTTTATTTTTCATTCTTATTTTAGTCATAGACATTAGAAGTTCAAGATTTTGGAATTTATGAGTTCAAACCTAACAATTGTTTATTAGTTAAATTACAAAAATGCACTTATATTTTGTTTTCCCAATATACTCAACTATGCCCAAATTTCTAATAAACTCTTTTGTGAGGATTTTTCATCATGAATTTTTACATGATATTCTAAATATATCTAATTTTTCTTCGTATTTATCATAAGGATTTTTCAATAGATTTTTTTCTTTTTATTGGAATATCTTAACCAAAGACATAGATTTCAGTTAACTTTTTTATTCATTTTCATAATATATTTACCCATCCTCTTTTAAGTTAATGGGGACATTTAGGTCCAAATCATTCTTATTTATTACGAGCCTACTTCAAAATGATTTTAAAAGGGACCAAACGTGCTTATTTATACTGAAAGTACTTTTTTATATATATAAAAATGAAATGTTTGACAAATTTTTAAAAATTTAGAGAATCATTTGAAATGATTTTTGACAATAATTCGAAGTGATCCTTGGATAAAATTTATTCCTGATAATCATTTGATTGGTAAATTTTTTTTTGAAGGGATGTCTTGCTGATTCTAAGCTACTCAAAAGCTAAAAAACATATCTCAATAAGTTGTTCGACTTACAACAAGAATAGCTTGGGATTAATTTGAGAGTGATTTTAGTTAAGAAATTTTATATGTGACATTTGCTAATCGTGCTTCCATTATAAACGCTTTTAAAGAAAATTGCTTGGGGTTTTAAAATTAGTACTGAGACATCCCTTAGTGATCAAGCTATTCATTGTTGTCTATTTGTGTGAGAAGCTATATATTTTACTTGAACAAATCTTAGATCTCCCTTGACTTATTATTATTTTGTGGTCAAATAAATTTGGAGAAGTAGAAGATCAATATAATAATGCCAACAACAAGATCTTAAGAAAATAATTAGGTCATGGGGAATCTTGTAGAAAATTTTATAAATTCATGCACAATATTTTATCATTTCGTGCACATGTGGTGCATTGATTAATGTTAAATCTATTCATTTCTCATTCTCCTCCAAACAAATTCCAGATTTCATTATTTTATCAATTTTTTTTTATAGTGTTAGATTGAGAGAGTGAATAAGAGAGATACATAAAATCTTATGGCAAAATCTTAAACAGCTACAACATTGGAAATCTTATATAAAAGATTTGTCATCCATCTTTTTCGTTTTTAAAAACAAAGGAAATCTCATATGAAAGATTTGTATTCAATCTTTTTACACTAAAAACAAAGAATGTTGTATTTTAAAATTCTTGGATCTATTTCATATATCATGTTCATAAAGTATTCTTTTAAATTAATTCTCTTTTCTTTTTTCTTTTTTTTAATATATACACCAATATTCATCCTTTAGAATTCATCCAAGTAGGGAATGGTGATAGGATAATTTTTTTTGTATTCATCCCATCGTAATAAGAAGACTTAAAGATAAAAATAAATAGATTTAGGATGAGTTTGAATTTAGTTTGTTTTTTAAACTGAGGTGTTGAAGTTGTTCAAGTATTATAAATTAAATAAATTTAATTTAATATTTTTTTTTTCATTTTTCTCTTTATTAACATGTTTTAAAATATATTTATTGTATTATACATATTTTTATTTGTAATATAATTAATTTGTTTTAAAAAAATTAAATAGGACAAGATAGGTATGAGAATTTCTCATGCTCATTCCATCCCGTTTCATCAAGTCTTTGTTAGGTGGGGTTTAGCTAGGTTTTTCTTTTATGTTCTATTTTTAACCTCTTACTTCTTTCCTTTTATTCAAAATTAGTGTCAATATGAACTATACAAAGGGCTCATAGTTAATCAAATATGAATGGTTTAAAGATGGAAAAAAAAAAAAAAGAAGTTGCATCCTTATTAGGCACCTATTATAAAGAATGAACTCAATAAAAATCAAATCCAAATTCAAACACAAAATAAGCCAATAAAATCATAAATAAGCCAATAAAATCAGAAATTCAAAAGACGCTTGGATTTCTTAATGGAGATTTGATATCTATATGGATTTTCTTATTTGCTAGATGATACATTTACTTATTATTATCATTTAATGTTAATATCCAATTACCCATTTCCACTAATTCCACCTCCTCTTCCTTTTATTTTGAAAAGTGATTAATTTTGGAATTTATTGCATCACATTCAATCAAAGAAATAATTTATATCCACAAAAATGAAGGTTATATTTTATTGCTAGAATTAGATAGGATATGTATATTATAAGATATCATATCTTATTGAATGAGATATTTATATCATAAGATATCATTTTCAATGAAATATGATATTTTTATATATCTTATTCATATGATAATAATATATTTATATATTATGTTATATTTATATTAGTTTATAAAATTAATAAAAAAATAGAATATATATTATTTTTAATATTTAAAATAAAAAAATATATTGCACTTCAATATTTTATTTTTCAAAATATTTATATTTAAAACTCTTTCTAAAATTATAAAAATGTGAAAAAATGAAAATTTTTAAAAATATTTTTATGTACACAAAATATATATCTAGTTGTTGTATAAAAATTCTTATATTTTATATAAAAAAAATATTTTTAAAAATTAAAATTAGGAAATATATCTAAGTATGGCTTGAGGGATTCATTGCCCCCTTTTTTGGTAGTTTCATGATCCATAAAATGTTAAAAAAGAAAAAGAAAAAAAAAAGATATTCAAACATTAATAGCTAATTAAAAAAGAAACACAAAAATAAGATAATCAAAATTGTGAGGTGGTGCCTAGGACAGATGATGGATAAGTGTGGAAAAGGCAATTTTAAGCAAGGATGAAAATATCGGTAATCATGAATATATGGGTACTTCGATTTTACGGATACATCGGAGATATATCGGTGAATATTTTGGAAAAAAATATCGATAAGCCTAAATATGATCAAAATTTATAAAAATAAAAGAAAAACTTCATAAAAATGCAATTAGAAGTATATTAAATATTTTTAAATTATTTTATTAAAGAATTTGATATATGTATAATATGATTTATCATATTTGATAATAATATTGTATGCATCGATAAAAATATGAATTTTATAAGTGTACATTTATTATTAAATTATATCAAATATTATTTCATAATAACATTATGATATTTGATTATAATATGTCTAACTTAAAAATATATATTAATATTAAAATTATGATCCATTTAATTCAATTGTATTAAATAATATAAAATAAATTATGACATATGTACAATTTTTTAATATTTAATTAATTCATTAATGATATTGAAAACACTATGAAGAAAATTATTATGATAATTTTTATATTTTTGGTAATCAATTAAAAGAAATTTTTTGTATTGAATTATAAAATAATTATATTTAATTTGCTCTCTAAAATTTTAAAATGCCCTGGTGGTCGGATGTGGTTTGGGGTTCGAATCCCTTCAACAACACAAAAAAAAAAAAAAAAATTGAGAGTACTATAGCGCGTTGACCGACCGAAATATCGGCGATTTTCATCATTTTTGGCCATTTTTTTTCCATTATATTGGCAATTTTTGCATAAATTTCTCTCATTCGATTTTTCTCCACAAAATATCGTGTTGACCCCTCCCGATACATGATATATCGCCGATATATCTCAACATTTTCCTCCTTGATTCTAAGTGGAGAAAAATGGAGAAATGACTGAATATGAGAAGTGTTAGCTAAATTTATTAGTCTATATAACTTGTCTTGTCTGCGCATTCAATTCTCTGTTGTTACCACTTTTGGCTACATCACTGTTTCCATTTCATTTTCTTCAATTTTTCTATCTTCATAAAATATTATAAAATAATTTGAGCAATTTATGAACTTCTCATTCTCAAATATGATAACATTTCTATGGAAATTAAAAAATTAAAAAATTAAAAATTTAAATTAAAAACCCATTTATGGAAAGTGAGGGAGTGCATGATTGTGGGTTTTTCAATTGAAAATAGAGAGCCCCAGTTTGGATTTCCATTAAAGAACCTTCCAAAATTCCAATAGAGACCAAGGCAATGCATAAAATATGGCCCATTGGCTTATTATATAAAATAAATCAGTATTGGGTCCATTATTCTTTCTATAGACTAGCATGCTAGCTTTCCATTTTTATCTTTCAACACCAAATATATATATACTTGTTATCAAATCACGAAGCATCTGATAATAAAATAAACACCCATCATCATTAAAAAAAAATTATAATAAAAGATGAGAAAATCTTATATAAATATTATCCTTTTTGAATCCAATACTTAATAGTATTTGTTTTTCTACTTAATTCTAAATAAAATTTAAAATTGAATAGTACTAAATAATAATAAGTATTACATAATTTGTTTTTGTAATATTTTATTTTTATTAAGTATTGAAAAATAATAAATAAAAAAAAGGTTAATATGTTATTTTTTTCTATTTTAAAAAAGTTTAATATTTTGAATTTTTTCATTTAACCAAAAATTTATAATAAGTTATAAAAAAAAACTCGAAAAACAAATAATTTAAAGTTTAAAAACAAATTATTTTAGGCAAAAAGTTAAAAATAAATAAACACCCTCTTATTCGCGATGTCACGATCAAATACACAATTCAGAAAAGATCGAAATTTTTGAATGATTAAAATAATAATTTAATTGCCAAGGCAATTTCCCAAGTAATTAAAGGCAAGGTCAACGGTTAATAGGTATGGCCAGAGGCCGGGTATGCCATCTTAGGCGTTAAAAGTTCCTCCCCTGCGTCTCTGGTGGACTTCAAAAGGGGCACTGTATTTATTGCCACCACCTCTTTTCGTGAAAACAAAATATTTGATTTGATTGACTCCTCTGTAAAATTGGAAATTATTATAGTTTATAGAAATGGATTCAAGAGGAAGGATCTCTGCATGTTTGCACCATGTACAAAATAGATAAATTTACATATTCCATAAAAGAAATAATAAAGAGTGAGGGGGGAATTGGCTTTGCCTCCATAAAATGAAGGAAAGAAAAAGTAATGATAATAATGATAAAAAGGAAAAAAGAAAAAGGGAGAGAAAAAACATGAATTTTTTTGCTTCAAGTTTAAGAAAAAGGAGATTTCATATTGATTTTCACATTTCTTTTCGAGGACTTTTTTAAGGATGGGGAGGCTATAAATTGGAGGCACCAGGGGAGTTCAAGTCATATTTCAGAGGGGGGAGAGAGAGAGAGAGAGAGAGAGAGAGAAAGAGAGAATGGGCATTTTATTGTTGACTCTGTTAATAGTCTTGGGGACTGTGTTGCTGAGGGCTGCCTACAATACCATCTCCTGTTACTGGCTAACTCCTAGAAGAATCAAGAAAATAATGGAAAATCAAGGAGTGCGTGGCCCCAAACCACGCTTTCTAGTTGGAAACATCATGGACATGGCAGCTCTCGTCTCCAAATCAACCTCCACAGATATGGACTCCATTAGCCATGACACCGTGGGCCGCCTTTTGCCGCATTTCGTGGCCTGGTCCAAGCAATACGGTACTAATCTCTTCCTCTTTCTCCTTTCCTAGCTCCGATGCTCAAAGCCTATAAACTTTTGTTTACTTAAAGGGGGTTGGCTGATGGGATTTGCAGGGAAGAGGTTCATATACTGGAATGGGCCAGAGCCACGGATGTGCTTGACGGAGACTGAATTGATCAAAGAGCTGCTGACAAAGTACAACATGATCTCTGGGAAGTCATGGCTGCAGCAGCAGGGGTCGAAGCATTTCATCGGGCGTGGGCTGCTGATGGCGAACGGGGACGACTGGTACCACCAGCGCCACATCGTGGCTCCGGCGTTTATGGGGGACAAGCTGAAGGTGTGATGAGATTGATGTGATGAAAGCTTTTGATGTTTCATTTGCTTCTGTAAAAATAATATTATAAATGGTTGGCTTTAAATTATGGGCAGGGGTATGCGGGGTACATGATGGAATGCACTACCCAGATGCTCCAATCACTCCAAAATGCAGTAGAATCTGGGCAGACCGAGTTCGAGATTGGCGAATACATGACTCGTCTCACCGCTGATATCATTTCCAAGACAGAATTTGATAGCAGCTATGAGAAGGGAAAGCAAATATTCCATCTTCTCACTGAGTTGCAAAATCTTTGTGCTCAAGCCAGCAAGCACTTCTGCCTTCCTGGGAGTCGGTGAGTCGCATTTTTCCCATGCCAAATCTATGTTCTTTAGATTCTATCTTCTGGTTTTTCCCTTTAATTGATTCCTTCTTTTCCTTTAAGCTTCATTGTCGTTCTTAATTTTGAAGTCTTGTCTATCGCTGTCAGGGTCGTCTTCTTTCCTTTGAATTGACCACTGATTCGGCTTTCAACTACCTCATTTGTACGGTTCCCGTGTGGGGAACTCTTGTTCAGTAATGAATGATGATTTCATTCTGAAATTGAAAGAATCTAATATTTTTTTTTACAGGTATTTTCCTAGTAAATACAACAGAGAGATTAAAGCGCTGAAGACGGAGGTGGAGAGACTGTTGATGGAGATCATACAGAGCCGAAAGGACTGTGTAGAGATTGGCAGGAGCAGTTCTTACGGAAATGATTTACTGGGCTTGCTGCTGAATGAGATGCAGAAGAAGAGAGGGAGTGGGTTCAGCCTAAACCTCCAACTCATCATGGATGAATGCAAAACCTTCTTCTTTGCCGGCCATGAAACCACTGCTCTCCTTCTCACCTGGACCTCCATGCTCCTTGCTAGCAACCCCACTTGGCAAGACAAGGTTCGCGCCCAGGTGGCCGAGGTCTGCAATGGTGAAACTCCCTCTGTTGATCATCTTTCCAAGCTCACCTTGGTATGCAATTCATCAAGCTTCCGCTTCTCTCTGTTTCCGTTTCTGTTTCTGTTTCTGTTTTTTCTATTTTTTATTTCTCTTGCCTCCTACCAAAGGGCAGGGTGCTTGGCAACATATATATATATGCATACAAGTTCTACTCACTATCTGTATTGGCCATATCGGTGTTCCTAAATTTTGAAAAAAGCATGAACCGAGGCTGATTTCTCCTTTAGATACAGTATTTTTGTTGTACAAAAATGTCCCTCCCCTGTTGGAAAATTTTCATTTAAAAAACAAGAGAAGAGCTCACACGAGGCCTTTTATTTCCCTGGTGCAGCTAAACATGGTAATCAATGAATCAATGCGGCTGTACCCACCGGCCACCGTCCTACCACGGATGGCCTTCGAAGACATCAAACTAGGGGACCTCCACATCCCAAAGGGACTCTCCATATGGATCCCAGTACTGGCAATCCACCACAGCGAGGAATTATGGGGTAAAGACGCAAATGAGTTCAATCCAGACCGGTTTGCCGGAAAGATGTTCGCCCCAGGTCGCCATTTCATCCCCTTTGCTGCTGGCCCCCGGAATTGCGTTGGCCAGTCCTTTGCCATGATGGAAGCTAAGATCATTCTAGCCATGCTAGTCTCCCGGTTTAGCTTTACAATCTCACAGAATTACCGGCATGCCCCCGTCATCATCCTCACCATAAAGCCCAAATATGGAGTTCAAATCTGTTTGAAGCCCTTGAAACCATGATCAGGATCAATTCAGGACACTGCATTAGGTTGCAGTCTGGATTTTCCCTTTTTTTTTTTATGTTAAGCCATTCATGGAGCCAAGAATAATACTCCTTTTGTTATGCTCCTTGTGGTGAGGTGACTCTTGTAAGCATTAAAGAAAAACCAACGATATAATACAATGAGAAAACCCCAGACTGACTTTTTCTTCTTTAGCTTTATGTGTTATCATCCGTGAGCTACCATTGATTAGTTTAAAGAAATTCAGAACCTCACCTCTCTGGAGAAGAAAAGATTAATTAATCAAAGCAGACAACACGAAGTGATGGGGTTAAGAAAGTGTTTATTGTTGTTTAGTTTTGATTCTCACAACACTTACAATTAATATTTGATGGTCTGATCCTTCCTTCCATGACTTTGAATTTGAAAAAATATATAGCCAACTGGGCAAGCCCTCTTTCCTTTTTCTTTTCTTTCTGTCTTTTTCCCTCATTTTTTAATACAAGTGATGCTTCCGTCATCTTCTGGTTTTCCCAGTCTGTGATCCTGCTCTTCCCACTTACCAATTTTCCTCATTTTTTTGTTTCAATCCCATTATTTATTCATTTTTCTTCTCTGTCACTACTGCCTATACACTTGGTACGAGAAATTCCTGCGCCACCGTTCTTTACTGTAGCCTCCAAATCACTCTCCAATCATAAGATCTGGGTCTGGTTCAAAGTATCACATCTTCATATGATCTTTCCTCATTTTTCATCTACTATTATATACTTTTCTTTTTTTCTGTTACCCCAACCACACTACATTTCGCCCATAAATATATGAACAATATACCTGTTTTCTGCGTATGAGCCTACGTATTGTCGATCCATTGCCCAACAATTTAAACTATTGAATTAATTATAAGGAAAAGAAAGAAAAGAAAAATACAAATTGAGATTATTCCATGACCTAATTTATCGAAGACGTGTATTCAAAGATTGCCAAGGTGTCACTGTCGGGTTTAGGATGGCTCACTTTTATATCCCATTTTTAAAAAAAAATCTATTCTCATTTATAATTTATTTTATAAAAATTAAAATAACTTTTTTTTATTTAATTATATATATAAAGGGGTTGGGACAAACTAATATTCAAACCCTTTTCAAATTCGAATTAAAAAATCTTCAAACCTTCCCCTTACATATTTATTTTTATCATAAACCCGTCTTAAGACAGATAAGACTTATGACAGATAAGCTAAAAAAAAAAATCAAACCCATTAACATCCCTACTCATATTCCACTATAACCACCTTTCAGCCGACCTTGACAAAACAAGAGTTGAAATCATGTAAACGAGTGTAAGGTTCTTCCAGATATTCAAGGAAATCAATAGAAACTCACCCACCAAAAGGACAATTGTGATCTAACCAACGTGGAATGATGCTAAACTTGCCAACCATAGGACAAATGCGATCATACACATCAAGAAACTATAGCTATGAAAGGAAGAGCCCTGGAATTTGAAAAGAAGAGCTAGAAACTGAAGACGGCGGTGGTGGGCGTAGGGTCAAATGACAGTACAACAGGGAAGGCCCCTTGCCGACAAATTTACTCTTTTGGGTTCTACATACCATCGAAACCTAGGAAAATAAACTGTATTCTGTATATATATAAAATACAATTGACATTAATTTTGTTAAGGTAGTTTGCATGGCCAATCACATGCTTTTAGACTGATTAATCACCTTACAGTCCTCAGTGTGACGTACTAACTAACATAAATCATGATTTTTTATTTTTATTTTTATTTTTAAATTTTCAACTGGGAAATGTATTTAGCAAAAAATGTTTGAAACCTGTGGAGAGCACTAGGCGTATCAGTGTCGGTGTCAAGTACTTGCGACCTACCGTGGACCATAAGTTTGAAAAAGGTTCACCTATCTCAATCTATTTTTCAACCCTAAATAGTGTACCATCATAATAATAACTAGTCTTAGCATATTTCTTCTCATTTTCAAAACATTAATTTGTGTCGACCTCCAACTTATGAATTTGATGTCCTTCTTTGAATGCTAGTATAAAGGCGTGTGAAGTTGTAATGTCCAACATAGTCAAACCCTAATTCGATAATCCTATTGAAATCATCTTTTTTTTTTTTTTTTTTTTTCCTTTTTTTATAGGGGTAATTATATTTTGAACTTAGTTGGGTTCAAAAATTAAGTTTTAATCCATATAAGTTCACTATTAAAACCCAAGACCTAGAGAAAATAGGAAAATTGAAAAGAAGGATACGAAGTTTTTATCTTTCCAAAAATAATCTTTATTGACTATAAAAAAAAAAGTAGAAAAACATTAATTTAAATTTTATTCTCAATAAAATTTAATATAATTTAGTGATTTGAAAAAAAAAATACACAATTTTCCAAAAAAATAAAAATAAATTATTATTATTTAAAAATCAAACATCTTGTAAAATATATATTTTTAAAATTGTGTATATAAAAAATAACTAAAAATATGTCAAATTTTTTTTTTAAATGATATATTTTACAATATATTTTTAAAAAAAATTAGTTTTCTAAAAATAATAAATTTTCAGAATACTTATTAAAAAAAAGTTAAGATAAAAAAGTTTTTCAAACATTATGGTAGAAAATAGTTTTGAAGGGTATATTGATCTCTTCGTATTTTAGATCATTTCCATCAATTATACAACTTTTATGGATCAAATCTTAATTTTTGGGTCCAACTAGGTCCAAAAGATAATTATCCTTTTTTTATATGTTTGGTTCCTAGAAAATTTGAAGGAAAATATGAGGCAAAGAAAATATAAAGGAAAAATAGAAGAAAAATAAGAAAAATAAGTTAAAAGTTGATATATTAGTTTTTTTGTTACTTCAAACTCATTTTATTTATTTTAACTCATCAATATAAATATTAAATAATTTAAAAATATATAAGTTTTTAATTAGTTTTAATTATATTTGATTTTCTTTGATATTTTTCATAAAACAACCAAATATAAAAAAGTCATTTTTCTTTCCTTAATATTTTTCAGGAATCAAACATAATCTTAGAGAATTTAGATTTTAGACATTATGAGTTGTTTGGTCATATAATTTAGAAACACATTTCTATTTTTTTTTTTAAATAAAATGAAACAAAGAATAATTTTTGAAGAATCATCAATTTTTTAAAATAAAAGAAAAATATAAACTTATTTCATCATTTTTTACAAAATTTAAAAATAAAATTTAACTTAAAAATAATTTTAAAAAATAAACTTTAGAAAATATGATAAAACGGATCTTATTATTTTTACTATCTTAATTAATTGATGGGGTTGGGTTGATGCTTGTGGGAATATGAAAATGGAGGGGTTGAAATAATTAACAACAATTTTGGTGCACACAAATAAAAGAGATTATCCTATGACTTAATGATTAGACCCCCAAACTTCTACCTACCTTATTTTTCTTTTGGCACGAGCAAATTTAAGTGGTGTTAAAGTGGTAGGGGAGAGTCAAACACGGAATAGTAACCTTTTTAGCTACAACATCAAATCTTAGTATTTATTTATCTAAGGTTGGTATTAATAAATAAATAAATAACATCTCCTCCACCACCATTATCATCTCCACCACCTTCATCTCCTCCACCACCTTCACGAAAATACTATTATATTTGATGTTAATCAGCAAGAGATTTTTCAATTAAAAGTATTACACCCCACCAACAGTGCTTGTATATCATTTATATAATGGATTTAAAAAGGAAAAAGAAGAAGAAAAAAAAAGATGAATGTGCATGAGTGATAAATGTTGATACGCTAAGCCATCTTGTCATTGTCCTTGTATGTGTTAAACGGAGGGTGGAAGTGGCATCCCATTATTCCTTAGACTCTAAAGTGATGCGCTCGTGCAACCATTATATTAAAATAAGAGGAAAGTACTCCTCTCTCTCACAAATTCTTTAGAAAGTTAATTTATGAGCCATAGCTAGGGTGCAGTTAGAATCTGTCTTTTTAGGAAGATGTGGAAGATCACTTCCATTGCTCTTATGTTTGTGTTGATTTTCCCATGTGAGGGATGACTAGGTTTAGACTCAGCATAGTGTTTGAATTCAGAAGGATAGTCCACTACTTCATTAAAAAAGAAAAAAAAAAAAAAGAAAACAAAATTAAAGGAAACCAAATACAAGAAACAAGAATGGGCTTCAGTGGAGTTGGGCGGCTATAACCCTAATCCATTTTTTTCTATTATTTAATAGTTCATATTTTAAATTATTTAATATTGTTTATTATAAAACTCTTTTTAACATATTCAGGTTTTTTCGTACTACTATTGATTTGAAATTTCATTTAAATATCTCTCATAATATTTTTATTTGTTATTTTCACTTACTTCCATTCTAAATATTTTATATAATTTCAAATCAATGACGATTAAGAATATTTTGCCAAAAACTTAAAAATATATATATATATATATATATATATATATATATATATATATATATATATATATAAAATTGACCTTTTATACTCAATAAAAATTTTACAATACTAATCTTATCCTTTAAAACTTTGACTTCATTTTCATCAACTTCAAGTTCAAGTTCAATTTCCATTTTTGGTCAACACAAAAAATAAGAAGCTATCTCAAACAGTACCTTATTCGGGTTGATGGTCATCTTGATATACCAATTGCCAAATAATTAAGTGCAGCTGACCCATATTGTCCATGAAATTGGAATAAAAAAAGTAAAAAAGGTAATGGGTGATTTTTGGTTAAAGTTGTCAATCTTTTAAAACTTTGATGAAACTTTTAATTTCTAAATTATTTTGAAAATACTAGAAAATTGTTGATTTTGAGACGAATATCTAAGAAATTTGGAAACATTTTAAGTTAGGAGGCATTAAGATATGAGAGGAACTAATCGCTCCTCTAGGATAATAGAAGATCTCAAAGTGCACTCTAATGGGCAAGAAAAATAAAAACTAAATGGACAGCATCCACATAATGGTTATGATAGCCAAAATGCTTAAGTGTTCTGTTTGACCCATGGAGAGAAGATCCTTTCAGTATCTTCAGTATCCATCCTTCCAAATTTTCAAAGATTATGTTTTGAAAAGGTCTCCATCATCTTTAATTAGGTTGCCACATTAATATCTTATGCAAAAGAAAGCTAGTAAACATAAGCCTGACGTATGAAGTCATCAACCTCGTTATCTCAATTTTTTTTTTTCCTTTATCTTATTACCTAACATCTTAAGCTCGATGTAACTCGATGTAACGGACATATAAAAAAGTCATAAAACTTTTTCTTCATGTCTCGATATCTCATCCATGTTTTTGAGATTTTTATTTATTTATTTATTTTTTGTGTGTGTGTATCCCACTACCTAATATCTTAATCTCTAATATCTTAAGCTGAATGGATTGAATCTCGGGAAAAACTTGGTTCAAATTTGTTATTGATCACGTAGTAGTTTGAAACGAGTACCAAAGTACAGTGTGTTTGTTCTTTCTTCCTTGAGGACACAGAAGAGCATGAACCCAGAAAACGTAGAACAGGGGGGACACGGACCACCTGTGTGATGAACCAAGAAAACATTGACCACCCACGGTCCACCCATTGTAATTTGTTTGCATGTCAAACCTGGACCAGTCAGCAACCAAAGAAAAGGACTAGTAGGCATATTCAGACATTTTGCCTGTGCCTTTGTAAGCATCAGCACATGTGCTGCCTATTCTGGCATGAAATATTATGAGCATCAGGGGGTAGTGGAAGGACACAGGAGCAGCATCACTAACATGGGGCACAGAGATGCAATTTGTTCTACTTCAATAGGACCGTGTAGCCGGGATGGGGGTCTTGGCCTGGAGTGATGGGCACTGTGTATGTGATAAGGCTATTGGACTCTATCCTTTAAAGATACGAGAGGGTTTTGGATTTCTTATATGTAAGTAAATCTCCTTTCCCTTGGTTGGAGAGGAGGCTATTATTTTCAAGGTCGATCCGCAATCCTCGTGTTGGATAGGTGAACTGTGTTGGTGGTGCAGGCGGCTGAGTGCATGGTGACCTCTTAGCCCAATTAGTATAGTTTCCATTTGACATTTTCATCATGGAAAACGAAATTGCCTCTAAATCGTGTACCTACATGTTCTAAGCAAAGGATTTTTCCAGATACACTCGGCACAAATTTCTCGCTATCTCTACCGCTACGTACAAACGTCCACTTCCATGCATTAGATGGATTCCATTTCCTCAACTTGCCATGTCCCAATCCTTAGCTCAACACTTGTGCCTTAGCGATCAGTCCTAGTATATACAAAGCCGTTTCGTGTTAGGGCTTCTCATTCAATAAAGCTTTAGGCCTGCAGAGTGGGGAAGGCCATGATGAAAAATGGAATGACACAATGGCTTTGGATAGGAAAAAAAAAAGGCCTGATTTCAATTGTCTGCTCAGAGCCTTATCATACATTTTTGAATAGTGGCTTTCCCAAAAGAGGAACTAAAGAAACAGAGGAATACATATATTTTGGACTATTATCATGACTTCAGCAGTAGATGGATGATAAAAATAAGTCATTGACAAGACAAGAGCTGAAGAAAAAGATTGGACAAATGTAGTTGGCATTCTGATGATCCAGTGATGCCCATAATTTTGGTTGTGAAGGTCTGCTGGATGATGAGGAGCACTTGGAGTTCCTTTTCTCACAGGAGTCAAAAAGGAGATGCTGCAGAATGTGAGTGAGTCTGGAAAGGTCTCATGGAAATGAAATCATTGTACACAGCATTTGAAAATGGAATTATTTGTCATCGTTTTGGTAACTACAGTGAATCCCTTTTCCTTTTCCAAGGTGAGGCATTCAGCCAAGACCCCCTAAATGCATATCAAAGTAAAAGGGAAAGAGGAGCCAAAAGAGCACCCAAAATGATGGAAACCCTTAGGAGGAGACCAAAGGGTTACTATGGTGATGACTCCATCAGACATCTTCAACATGTAGTACCTCTCTCAATGTATGGGAAATCAAAATGAGTCCATTTCATTTTCATGTTTTTGCTGATGCCCACATGTGGATTGTTGACTGTGGACAGCAAAGCTGCATGTGGTGGACTAGTCTTTGTAAATTAACGGGGGCCTCTTCCTCTTCTTCTCTGTCAATTCATATGGATAATCTTATACTGTCTCCCACTTTTCTATTTTCATTAGCTGGTAGCTCTTGTCTCTCCGGGGCACAGGGACTCGAATAAGAAGCATCCCAACATACAAAACTTTAGCTGTTACCTAGATATACTCTGTTTAATTCTATCTAGCTAATCAATATCCTTAAACCACCAATAGTGACAATTTGCATACCATCTGGTTCCACCCATGCCTTTCCTTGACCCAAAAACTCGAACCACCAGAATGGGAAATGTGGGAATGAATAATTGAGAAGAAGACAGGCAAGAGAAGAGGGCTCCAGCTGCAGAACTCTCAAAGAAGGTGAGGAGACAATGGAATGCATGGAGAAAATGGTGCACTCTACATGGGATGGTGATGCTTCCTGTGGTGATGCAACACACAAGCCTCACTGACAATGACAAGCTCAAGCTCAAAACACAACACAACAATAGAAATCTTTTTTGCCCTTTAGATTTGGGAAAGTGAGATTTTCATGGGAATACATGGGAGGGTTTTTAAGAGATGGGGTGATGAGGCAAAACAACACCCAAAGTTCGTCCAACAGGACTCACCACCACAAAGTCATATCCTCATTTCAAGTGGCCAAGTGGAAGGAGCACTTGATTGATGAAGAGAAAAGAGTATCTTTGTGTAATTCAGACTCTTGTGCTTCATTATGAGTTGTAATCTTAGGCCTATCCTCTGAGATTCTGCATGTTCACAACAGCATCTCTGATCATATGACTCTGCTTAAAATTTAAATCCAACATTGTACTTTTTTTTTTAATGTACCAAATGGGAGGGGCAACCAAAAGAAATTTGGTCAACTTTGGATTAATTTCCTAAGTGCTCCCCCCACAACTCCTTTCCCATTCTTCAAATTTTTTGGATATTCAACGCAACTTGCCTGTATGATTTTGACATTGTGTGCAGTTGACCATCATCATCGGATTCTGGCAGAGGTGTCGCAAATCCAATCAATGGGAATGGATTGATGACACATGAATCAAAATTGAGTTTTTGTTCTAGTGATTTTTTTCATTTCCACTTACTTTAGTAAATGAGAATGGAGTTGATTTCTCATTTTCTATTCCAACATTCTAAGCGTGACCAAATTTATACAGTTGCAGGTTTGCCCAAAATTCAGAGACTTTGAACAACAAAAACTTCTCAGAGGATCAAGACAATTCTTCTCTACTTTTTTCTTCAAAAAGTCAATAAAGGAAAGAGATGAGGAGAGAGAGAGAGAGAAAGAGAGAAGGTTAGCTGTTTAAATGTATTTCAGAACCTCCAAAATAGTTGGTGTAATAAATTTGAAAGTAAAATATAATATTTTCAGCCAAAGATCAGTCTAAATTTGAAAACTAGTTCTGAAAATAAACCCATATTGATATTGAGACTAATGGTGATCAAATGTTTCTTTGGAGGAATGCCCACAAAAATTTATATATATGGGCTTATTTGATTATGAGTTTTGGAGTTGAGGTTGGTCCACTTCTCTTCCATCTGTTGAGTTGGGTTCGGAAAAAAATTAGACAAGCCCAACTTTGATCCTTTCTAATAATATATTTCATAGGGGCCCAACCATGGTTCAGTTTCTTTTTCCTTCCTCTCTCTCCCACTCTCTCCTTCCTCTCTAATGGTGATCAAATGTTTCTTTGGAAGAATGCCCACAAAAATTTATATATATGGGCTTATTTGATTATGAGTTTTGGAGTTGAGGTTGATCCATTCTCTTCCATCTGTTGAGTTGGGTTGGGAAAAAAATTAGACAAGCCCAACTTTCATCCTTTCTAATAATATATTTTTTAAGGGCCCAACCATGGTTCTCTCACTCTCCCCCCCCCCCCCCCCCTCCTGTCTCTCTTTTTAAATAAAACTTTATCATTTTCTTTTCTTAAATTTTGCCCTACTAAGATAAAATTTTGGCTTCACCACGGCTAGTGTGTCTGCATTGATATAATATATGACTTTTTAAATTATAAATAATACAAAATCAAGAAAAAGGAAAATATATGCATTGTTTAATACAAAATCAAGAAAAAAAAATATATGCATTGTTTTAATCGTTAGTAAATAATACAGGTGGTTAGTGTTATTTGTATGTTTTTTGTACATTAGGGTTGTGGTTCTTTCGTTTATAATTTGTAACTTTCGACCTTGGGGAAAATTATATTTTCTTACCCTATTTTGAAAAAGATTAACAAATGGTGCATAAATTTTAATCCTTATAAAAATTAAAAATATGTTTATAGAAGCTACAAAAATTATTATTATTGCAAGAATAATTCTTTTTTTTTTTTTTTAAATATTGGCGATAAATTTAATTTTGGAAAAAAATGTTCAATAATCATATAACAACATGCACGTAGAAATGAAGTTTATGCATAATTTTGTGATGAATATTTTTGTTTAATTTTTTTTAGCAATTTTTTTTAATGTTCAAATGTTGATATTATTGATTTGTTAAAGAAGAAAGAATAAGATATTGATGACCTGTGACCTCTACATATTAATTTCTCATTTTTTTTTTTTTTTTAAAGTTTACAAATAAAAAGCTTTTGATACATTTTTTTTAGCCTTGCTATTTTCAAAACAAAAAGTAAAAAAATACATTATTAAACAAGATTTTCAAAATTTCAATTTTAAAACCTGATTTTATTTGGTTGGATAATAGAAAGTTAAGTGTCTAAGGTTTTTTTTTTATTAAAAATATTATAGAAAAATAATTTAGTATCATTTAGACACACTTACTATATTTATTTTATTTAAAAAAAAAATAGTAAGAACTTCCATATGAAAATCTAGACTTATCTTATATCTCTAATAATCACTTTAATTTAAAAAAAAAAATTAAATAGTAAATTTTTTTTAATATCTCCAATTTTTTAAAAATAGTTTTGAAAAATATGTTGGGGTAGAATTCATAAAGCATGACATGATGTATCAAATGAGTTTTAAATTTTCACTATTTTATCATTTTATCCTAAATTGCATTAATATTTATTTGGGCATTTATATTTGCATCACTTGGATTGTATATAACATAAGTGCATTAGAAGTTATACAAAAAAAATCTAAGTTATGGGTTCCCTATAAGTTGATGAGTTATCTATCATCGATTTAGACTTACACAACTCATCTAATGTTATAGTGTTACTTCCTTTTAATTGAAGGGATAACCTGTCTTGATCACCAAAATGAGTTTTTCATGTTGAAAATATTAATGTGTATGACTAACATTGAACATGACCTATCATGAATAGTGACATTAATTATTGGGTAGTCACGATTTTACCAAATTATTATGTTGCATGGACTTTCAACTTTTGAAAGTTAGTTGTATGAAAATGAATTTCGAATTGTGAGAGCCAAAGTTTCCTTTGTAAAATTATTCTTAAGGGTTTTAATTTTTTAAAATTTATTTTACAATAATCCTTAAGAATTGATAAGGTACTCTCAAATTTTTAAAATTTTAATAAATGAAAATTTTTCTTATTTCAAAAGAATTTCCAATTTTGAGAATAAATATTTTGGAAATATTATAATTTATAATTGAAGGACATTGTTAAAAATGTTTAGAAAACTAAGTAATTTGATAAAAATAAATTATCTTTTATGAAAATTTCCAAAAATATTTATCTATCAATTGGAAAATTTTCCATGACAAAATATTTAGTCAAATGGAATTGTGTAAAGTATGAAAATAGAGTATAAAAATTGAGAGTAGTTTTCATGTCAAATTAATTTTTGGATAAAACAAAATTTTTAAAATTTTGAAGATTTACATTCTCTAATTACACTAGAAATAGGAGATAAATATTTTTGAAAATTTTCATTAAAGATAATTTATTCTCCAAATTAGTAACTCTAACGTAATTAAAAAAACTTCTCATTTATGAAAAATTTAAAATTATGAAATTCCTAGAATAAATTTATAAATGGAAACTTTTTTTTTCACAATTCAAAATTCTTTTTCTATAAATCTTACTTTCCTTATTTCTACACATTTCTAATTTAATAAATATTCTAAATTGAAAATTTATTTTCATAATAATTTATTCCATTAAAATTCCTAAATCTTAGCAATACCCTTTTTTATTAGGGAGAATTATCTTTTGGGGTTAGATGGGCCCCCAAATTAACAAAAGGTCCATATAACTCTTCAAATTGAGTTGAAGGATATGAAATAGTAACGGACAAATATACCCTTTAAGAACACATATAAAATATTTTATAAAATTAAGTTAAATAATTTTTTTTCAAAAATACTAAATTAAATAAAAGTAGTTTTCAAAAATATTAAATTAAATAATTTTTTTTTCAAAAATATTAAATTAAAATTTTTTTCAAAAATATTAAATTAAATTTTTTTTCAAAAATATTAAATTAAATTAAAGTATTTAAAAAAAATATTAAATTAAAATTTAAAAAAATATTAAATTAAAATTTAAAAAAAATATTAAATTAAATAAATTTATTTTTTAAAAATATTAAATTAAATAAAAGTATTTTAAAAAAATATTAAATTACATAAAAGTATTTTTTAAAAATATTAAATTAAATAAAAGTATTTTTCAAAAATATTATTTTTTTTTTCTCAAAATCAACAAAGGGCATTTTTGAAAAAACTGAAGGATAATATCCTTCAACTCAATTTCCATACTTTCATTGGGTCTTGGGCTTAATTTAAAGAGTTAGATGAACCTTTTGTTAATTTGGGGGTCCATCTACCCCCAAAACATAATTCTCCCTTTTGATTATTCCTTAATAATAATTTATCTATGATGAAAAATTCTAATTTTGTGCGATAAGGAAAGTACCCTATTTGATATTTAGAAAATAAGAGCATTCTTCTAGAAATGATTTTTTTTTTTTTTTAATTCCTAAAGATCTCAAAATTATTTTGAGAAGTGTGGACCCCAAAATTTGTTCCATTTTTATTTTTACATTAACTTTGAGCTCAATTTTATCAATAAATTTCAAAACTGATTATATTTGATTTTTTTGGCCCACTTACCTTTTAATTCTTAGTTTTTATTATTTTATATATTGTTTTATTTTATTTTTTATTAATTATTATTATTATTATTATTATATATATATATATATATATATATTTTTTTTTTTTTCTTTTCATTCTTTTTCTTTTTTCGTTTTTTTTTTCTTTCCTTTCTCTCTTCTCTCTTCCCCCAACGACCCCACCCACTCTCTCCCTTTCTCTCTCTCTCTCCTCCCATACCCCATTCCCACCGACCATACCCCTACCTTTTTTTTTTTTCTTTTTTTTTTCCCTCATTTCCTTTCCTTTCTTCTTCTTCGCCATGATTTTTCTTCATTTTTTTAGGATCTACACAAACACCCACACAGCCAACCCATCTCCCCATCTCCTCTCTTCCATTTTGTTCTTTTTTTTTTCCTCTCTCCCAACACCACACACGATCGACGACCCATCTCTTTTCTCCATTTTTTCTTTTTTTCTTATTCCTCCCCCACAACACACACTCCACTCCAAACACCCACATTGGGCCAACCCCCATTTCCTCTTGCAATTTTTTTTTATTCTCCCTACAACTCGCCGTCCCAACACCCATTCTCACCGACGCCTTTACATGTGCCCCTCCATTCCCATTTTCTCGTTTTTTTTCCCTCTCATTTATTTATTTTATTTTGTTTTGTTTCCCAAAAACCCGTCAACCCTCATTGATCGCTAATAGGATCACGGCTAGTCACCGCCTATTTTCCATTATTATTTTCCATTATTATTATTATTATTATTATTATTATTATTATTACTATTTTTTTCTTTTTTTTTTCTTGATTTGATTTTAATAGTAATTGTTGTTGAAAGTGGACTTGTGCATTTATGTTTGTTTGTGGGCCTTATGTTTGGGCTTTGTTAATTAGTATGAAATTTATGTTAATTTGTTGTTGATAAATTAGTATGAAATGTGAAATAAATTATTGTTGGTGAATTAATTTAAAATTGACTAATTTGGGTTAGATTAATTGATAATTTATATAGTTGTTCTCATTTTAATTATTTAATTTGGACATGATATAATATTGTGGTATATTTTGGAAGTGAGTTTGCATATTAAATTAGGTTGATTTTGGTTGTGGATTTAGGTTTGCATGTTAAATTGGGCTTGGACTATGAAATATTAAATTTAAGCATAATGAGATTTATTTTAATATATCATGTTTTGCCTATTAATTTGGAAACTTTAGATTATGGTATATGACATGTGAGATATTTTTGTTGGGTTATATTTGTTAATTTGAGCCTATTTTTAATTGGTGAAATTTATTAGACTAATTTGAAGTTTGAATTTGGGCTTGAATAATTATTTTGGACTACATATTTTTAGATATTTACACTTTGAGTTATTTTTGTTTTTGCATGGTCCTATTCTACAATTATGTTGGCTAAATACGGATTTATGACACATTGAGCATGAAATTTCATAAAAGAAAGTGAAACTTGAAAAGCTATAAATGAAGCATTGAACTTGTAGTAAACTTATTTGGGTACATGTTTTATTTTCCACTACTATTTGATTTTATTTTTATTTGGTTTCTGTAAATATTTGTTTGTATATATTTATTGAGTGTGTATAGAATTGGATATCGAACAAATTAAAAATTTCATTTAAATAAGAGGAACAATTCAATAAATATATTCTAATAAAATAATAATTTTAAAATATTCTTCTTAATAAAAGAAATTTTTTTTATTAATAAAAATTCAGAAAAATGCATTTAGAAAAATTCAAAAGAATTGTTTTTAATAGAATTTGAAAAATTGTTTTAATAAAATTGTTCAAAAATTTCTTTGTTTAATAAAAATTGTCCAAAAATTGTTTTGTAAATAGAGTTGTCCCAAAAATTAATTTTTAATAAAATTGTCCAAATTTTTTTTTAAAAAATAAATTCTTTTTCCTTAATTAAAATAGGATTAAAAGTAATTTTTAGAAATAAGAGATTGAATTTTTTTTCTTTTTAATTAAAAATTCTTTTGTAAATGAATTTTTTTTTTTTTTAATAATTTGTATAAGTCACTTTTCTTAAATGAAGACAAATTGAAATACTTTTGTAAATAAAATTATAAAAATTCATTCATTTTTTGTAAAAACAAGTAAAAATAATTTTTATGCCCAAATTGAAATTTTGTAATAAATTTGTTTGATACAATAAGTGTAAATAACTTCTATTTTTTTAAAAAAAAATTGAATACAAATGAAATTGATAAAATAAATTGAAACTTCTTTTTTGTAAATAAATAAATCGAAATCACTAATTCAAAATTGTTTTTAATAAAATCATTTGAAATTTCTTGAAAACTAATTCTTTCAAAT
>NC_081818.1:2500-7500 GCF_030704535.1 Vitis vinifera | reverse complement strand
ACATGTACCTACTAATTCGACATAGATCCAAGATATTTCATTGAATCATGTGATGAAGAGACTCGACTTGTCCCCTCCCTGAACCAAATTCTTAGAGAAAAAAGAATTTTCGATAACTTATTGATCCCTCTTCCCCGATTTATCGTTTGTTAATTTCCTGGCTTAGTTTAGTGTGAGATAGAGATAGGCATATCTCATCTTAACAATGAGTGAATCAATGAATGACAGTGGAAGAAATGAAATGGTGTTTAACCTGTTTTGGCGGACAAATGACTACCTGAAAAGAGACTATCTTTCGTATTTTCGAATTATTAATTTATATTTTTTTATATATTTTATATTTTTATTTGTCTTTATCATTATTTATTATTTAAACTTTATTATTTCATTTTTTTTTAATATTAATTATTTTATATATACTTATAGTAAAGTAAGTAATATCGATTTATAGAATCGATTTATATATAGAATGTCGATTAGAATGACTGATTCATGAATCTAAATGACGAATCAAAAAATTCTATGGAATCATGAAAGAAGGAAAGATCCTTCGGATCTAGTCATACCATTACATTATATTGACAATTTCAAAAACTATTGATACTATCATCTTAGTATGATGGCGATCGGGGGAAGTATGCCCCCATCGTCTAGTGGTTCAGGACATCTCTCTTTCAAGGAGGCAGCGGGGATTCGACTTCCCCTGGGGGTAGGAAGAAAGGAAGTTGATTATGGATTATCAATAATCCTAGAATTGATTCTTCTTGGGTCGATGCCCGAGCGGCTAATGGGGACGGACTGTTAAATTCGTTGGCAATATGTCTACGCTGGTTCAAATCCAGCTCGGCCCAATAATTCGCTGATCCAACATGAAATACTATAACCCATTTGTTCGTTAGAAATGTCGGATACAGAAGAATAACGAAAGTCAGATTTTCTGATATATACCTACCCCCATTTATTTGTATTTGCTTTACTTATTTGTTTTGTTCCTACAAATTCTGATCTTGCTAATGATCTAGATTCATATCAGGATCTGTAAGTATAAAGTCTAAGGAAAGGAAAAGAGTAAAGAAAAAAAATACTTTTTTCATTGAAAAATGGATTATCAATCGATTTGTCAATAACGAAAAGATTACTAGTAATCACTAAAGTGCATATCCGTGTGTATAATCAAGTGTATAATCAATATATCACTCGCGTCTCTCTTATAATATAAGATGGCCCTTCTAAATAGAAATGGGTTGAATTAAATCATAAGAATATGTGGGCTATGGCTATACACCTTATTTCCCTGGGATTGTAGTTCAATTGGTCAGAGCACCGCCCTGTCAAGGCGGAAGCTGCGGGTTCGAGCCCCGTCAGTCCCGACGGATCCAATAAAAAAAAATAAAATAGATTTATTTATCTATAGGGGGATGCTTATTCTTAATTTATATTTTATTTATATTATATATATATTTTTCTTTCGAATTTCTCATCAAACAAATATGGGAATTTCCATTACTTTAACTAGTACCGATTGATGGGAGAGAGGACATATGTGCATTAGTACAATTATTGGTAGCATTATATTCGGGTATCCAACCGTGCTGGGTCTGGGTCTGGCTTTTTCGATTACTCCTGATCCGTGTAATGGAATAGAGTACCATATCGTTCCCGGAGCACATACACAAAATAGAATTCGTTTTTTGTACGATACAAAAACAAAATGAATTTAACATAGTTACCCTAATAGAATACTTTTCAAATTGAACCTATCTCCTTTTCTGGCTCCGATTTTGTGTAACTTCAATTACTAATTTTAATTTGAAAGAATCGATCTCCTTCAAATTTCATACTGACCTTTTGATATATGAGTCCGAGTACTAATCCAAGGAAAGAGGATATTAAAAAAAAAAAAAAAGATCAAACAACGATCCCACCACTCTTACCAAGGTAATGAATAATCTTTTTTAGGGGTCCCATCGAAGAAAGAACAAACTCTAAAATAGTGAATTTTATGGAATATTAGATCTTTTATACCAGGACTCATCTTTATCACCCTTCTTTGTCTTCCAATAAAATTAGATCATTAAAAAAACGTAGTTTATAACCCCTATTCCTTTTTTCCATTTCACTTCTATTGTTTGTTTGGGTTTGTAATCAATGGAAGTGGAAAAGCGGTCAGATGATACTTTATCTGATAATTGTACAAGGAAGGCAATAGGTTATAGAAAAAAAAGAGTGGATAAATAAAGGAATTCTTGAGTGGATCAGGAATAAAATTTTTGAGTCGGTATGGATAAAAGATCTTCCTATGTTATACTATTCAATTCTCGACGATGAATCAATTTGATAGCTCAGATATTGTTATTCATGATATTGATCCGATTCAATATCATCGAGATGTAATTCATCCCATTGAATTTACATTACAGGCGAAAGATTTATCATCTCTATGGGATTAAATCCCGAGTTATTGCGAAAAAAAAAAAATGAAACGATGATATTATGGAAGTAAATATTCTCGCATTTATTGCTACTGCACTGTTCATTCTAGTTCCTACTGCTTTTTTTACTTATCATTTACGTAAAAACAGTTAGTCAAAATAATTAATTTGAATGAAACTGAACTTCTTAGTCCTTATCAATAATTGAAGAAATAAAATGAAAAGGATTCCATTCCAATTTAGTGTCTTAAATGAAATGAGCGGACTAGGATCAGCAGTATTAGTATTCTAATAGTATTCTAATAGATAGATAGGACTGGTAGAAAGATTTATATATAAATCTTTCTACCAGTCCTATCTATTATTCTATTATATTTACTATTATATTAATGTTATTTAAAGTTGTACTGTATAACATCTTAATATAGATCAATCCACGATATGTATTTTCATATATGTAGATATCAATTACATATATGTACATAGCAACCCCAATTCTATTTCTTTGCTTTGATTTGTATTGATTACAATCAATTTGAAATAATCGAAAGTGAACTCTTTACTCTTATGGGTCTAATTCCTAGATTTCTGATTATTTCAAATATGAATCCTGGTATCCATCGAAAGAATCAAATCAATGAAGGAAAAACAGTATGGGCATATATAAAAGAAAACCAAGTAATCTTTTTTTTTAGCATTTCAAAGAAGTAATTGATTGAGCCATTGATAGATGATCAGGGAATTATATGATAACTTCTTCGGATTTCAAAAAGAAGTATAGTAAAAGTAAAAACCCACCGATTTTGAACCTTTGAACTATGATTTGAAATGAGTCGATAAAGCATAAATCCAATTTTTTAAATAATAAAACAAGTGGTAAGTCCACAATATGGGACTCGCCCAAGAGACAGGATCTTATTATGTGTAATATCTCCCTGGACAACCACCATGTCTATGTTCTTTCCCATAGAAAGTGCGTATCCACTTAATAACAGAACGACTTCCTCTTTCTCTTTGAACAGTAAAGAGGGAAACAAACTAAAACAAATAAAGAAAAAGGGTCCGTTGTTCCTCATTGTCCATATAAAATTCTGGTAAGAATCAGTTCATCGAAATAGAAAATTTAGGAAGAATAGAATTCAAATTTGGCTGGAATAAATTTCCTATCATCTGTATCCCTTTTACTTTACTTTCGAAATACAAACATGGGAATCGTTGAAATATTCTTTTGATTGAAAAGGTATTATTCATATAATACATTATTCCACTAGAATACAATAGAATTTCAAAATGAAGATATTTTTATTTATATTTTTATTTATTATATAAAATAGTTAAAAAAACGCTTTGCAGAACGATCTATAAAACAATTGATACAGTTTGATTCCTCAACTGAATCAATAGTACCTCTAGAGTCCACTTCTTCCCCATACTACGAGTGAAAGAGAAAATGTAAAGACTACCATTAAAGCAGCCCAAGCGAGACTTACTATATCCATGTGAATTATGTCCCCTATCTCTATGAATATGAAAGAATTTTTCCATTATTGCTCACTAATAATAGTGGAATCGATGGTGCAGAGTCAAAAAAAGGATTCTGACCCAAGACCATTGATGAACCAATCCCATAAATCCAACTTATAACAAAACAAGTTCTTATAAGATTTCTAGTAGAATCAGAAAACATTAAGCACAAGCAAAATACGAGTGACACCCTTGGAAAGTATCAAGGGAATGTTACTAATGAACATGTAAGAATAATAAGACCCCTTGTTTCTTTTGTTCCCAGTATTAATGAAAGGCATAAAAATATAGAATCAAGATAGATCACTATCTACTATCACATACCTCTATTTCCCATTTTATCTAATCCTTATTGTCTCCCGATTGTTTCACAGAGACAATCGGGAGACAGTCTATCGTTGACTAGGGATTACCGAAAAGAAAGAATTTCTTTTTGCACTTTTCTATTTTATATAAAATTATACAGCCAATCTAATATTGATTGAATGCTCGAGCACTCAGAAACTCTCATGAATCTGTATACAAAGTATCTTCTGCCCTTTCCACAACTACTAATTAGATTCCCCCTACAGCTATCCAATATAATTCAAGACCGGGCCAGTAGACAGATTAGTAGTGGAAGGGCTATCAAGACTTTCCGATTACCTTCCACTACTATAATAAAAAGAATCTTTCTTTGAATCCTAGACGATTTATAGCCCCTTTAGATTAGAGAACCCCCAGATGCTTAGAATCAAGCAAGTATCAACAGTTCTTTTCTGACCTTCTGCTGGGAAATAATTCGGCGAATTATATCAGCAGAAACATAATATGGGATTTCGAGTCTTTTGTTGATCAGGCGACACCCGGATTTGAACTGGGGAAAAAGGATTTGCAGTCCCCCGCCTTACCACTCGGCCATGCCGCCAAAACGATACAAAAAAAGAAACCCCCCTCTCTTTTCTATTGAAATTAAAAAGCCAAACGAGTCACAAAAGCTCAATTTCAGGACAAATTGGAACCATTAACTATTACTATTGACTGTGAATTCATGAACGACTCTTG